>NW_026652244.1:1157500-1324910 GCF_030265055.1 Doryrhamphus excisus
GAGCGCTTCCCTTAAATGTTAGACCCGAACCTCTTTTGTTTTGCTAATGTGGTCTGTTTTCTTAGCCCCGCAAATGTCCAAATGCACAATGTTTTTGCCTTTGTCGAGAGCATTGTAGTACATATGACATTTATGCTACATATGACATCAAAAATGATGGATATTTCTTCAACAGAACATGACGTCTGATCCAAAACATTTACTTGAAATGTTGGAGAGAAAAAAATGGAGTCGCTGAAACACATATGCACTGCTGGGATTTGAACCCAGGACCTCCTGTCTACGAGACAGGAACTTTGACCAACTAAGCCACAGCGCCGGCGAAGGAGTGTCTTCAGTGTTAGGCGAACCACTGCATGACGGAAACCATACCAGTGGCCAGGCTTTCAACAGGACTGGTGAAATCCTGCCAGTGTAAGCGGACCGAATCCACGATTATTCTCCTCCTTGGTCTTCGCTGTGTCAAGGATGAGGATGTTGTTTGCATGCAACGACACCACAGCGGCCACCTCCTTCCTACAAGAAGGACTGCGTCTAAAAGATGGCGCCGCGGACGGCTGCCTCGGTGTGTTGGTGCGCATTGTTTTGCTTTGTTTTATGTTACAAAACTGTTTTTTGCGCCGGTACCGGGAGCTCTCTCACCAGGGAAGAGCTCATGAACATCAGGGGAGCAACACCAGAGGATTTATTTCCTAAATTTCTGCTTCCAACAGCGGAAATTTTGGATACGCACGTCGCTACCCGGGATATTTCTCTCTAACGTGCGTTCACTTCCCAACAAACTAGATGAACTACAACTGCTGTTGGGAAAAAACAGGGACTTCTCTTCATCTGCGGTTTTGTGCTTTATTGAGACGTGGCTCTGTGGATTAATACCGGACTCTGCGCTGCAGCTGGCTGGCTTCCAACTCCATCGCGCAGACAGAGACACGGAACTTTCCGGCAAAACCAAAGGTGGAGGAATCTGTTTCTATATCAACAGTGGTTGGTGCAACGATGTGACAGTGATCCAGCAGCACTTTTCTCCTGACCTGGAATCTTTCACCATTAACTGCAAGCCTTTTTATTCACCCCGTGAGTTCGCTTCATTCATTCTGGTTGGCGTCTACATCCCGCTGCAGGCCAACGTGCAGGACGCACAGCGCATGCTCGCCGACCAGATACTGTGTGTGGAGCGGACCTACCCGGACTCCTTAGTTATTGTCCTTGGTGACTTTAACAAAGGCAACCTCACCCACGAACTCCCTAAATACAAACAGTTTATCAAATGCCCGACCAGAGAGGAGAATATTCTGGATCATTGTTACACTACAGTCAGGGATGCTTATCACGCCGTCCCCCGTGCTGCTCTGGGACTCTCTGACCACATCATGGTCCACTTGATTCCTGCGTACAGGCAGAAACTAAAGCTCTGCAAACCTGTAGTGAGGACATCAAGGAAGTGGACCAGTGAGGCTGTGGAGGATCTCCAGGCGTGTTTGGACTCCACTGACTGGGATGTGTTCAGGACTGCTACCAACAGTCTGGATGAGTACACAGAGGCTGTGACGTCCCACATCAGCTTCTGTGAGGACTGCTGCGTTCCATCACGCACCAGGGTGAGTTACAACAACGACAAACCCTGGTTCACAGCCAAACTCAGACATTTAAGGTTGGCGAAGGAGGAGGCCTTCAGGAGTGGGGACATAAACAAATACAAAGAGTCGAAGTACAAGTTTAGCAAGGCGGTGAAAGAGGCTAAACGACTGTACTCTGAGAAGCTCCAACACCAATTCTCAGCTAACGACTCTGCGTCTGTCTGGAAAGGGCTCAGGCAGATCACCAACTACAAGCCTAAAGCCCCCCACTCCATCAACGACCGACGCCTAGCCAACGACCTGAACGAGTTCTACTGCCGCTTTGAAAGACAAAAGGACAGTCCAGCAACCATCCCCCTCGACACCTTCCAACAGCTCCAGCTCCAGCTCCAGCCATCTCCACCAAGACCTGCCTTAATGGCCCTCCCTTCCCCCTCCTCACCCACCTCAGTGACGACTCTTTCCATCCACGAGAGAGACGTAAACAAACTCTTCAGGAGACAGAACCCCCGGAAAGCAGCTGGACCGGACTCTGTGTCTCCGTCCGCCTTGAAGCACTGCGCTGACCAGCTGTATCCAGTGTTCACAGAGATTTTCAACACCTCACTGGAGGCATGCCACGTGCCTGCCTGCTTCAAGACCGCAAGCATCATCCCTGTTCCCAAAAAGCCAAGGACCACAGGACTTAATGACTTCAGACCCGTCGCCCTGACCTCCGTGGTCATGAAGTCCTTTGAGCGCCTTGTGCTCTCTCACCTCAAAGTCATCACCGACCCTCTCCTAGACCCCCTGCAGTTTGCCTACAGAGCCAACAGGTCTGTAGACGATGCAGTCAACTTGGCCCTCCACTACATGCTCCAGCACCTGGACTCCGCAGGAACCTACGCTAGGATCATGTTCGTGGACTTCATCTCTGCATTCAACACCATCCTCCCATCTCTGCTCCAGGAGAAGCTCTCCCAGCTGAGCGTGCCTGACTCCACCTGCAGGTGGATTACAGACTTCCTGTCTGACAGGAAACAGTGTGTGAAGCTGGGGAAACACTTCTCCGATACAAGAACCATCAGCACCGGATCCCCCCAGGGCTGCGTTCTTTCTCCTCTGCTCTTCTCCCTGTACACGAACAGTTGTACCTCCAGTCACCAGTCTGTCAAGCTCCTGAAGTTTGCGGACGACACCACCCTCATCGGACTCATCTCTGACGGTGACGAGTCCGCCTACAGGTGGGAGGTTGACCATCTGGCGACTTGGTGCAACCTGAACAACCTGGAGCTCAACGCCCTAAAAACAGTGGAGATGGTTGTGGACAACAGGAAGAAATCAGCCTCTCCTGTCCCCATCACCCTCTGTGACTCTACAATTGACATTGTGGAGTCCTCCCGCTTCCTGGGTACCATCATCTCCCAGGACCTCAAGTGGGAGCCGAACATCAGCTCCCTCATCAAGAAGGCTCAGCAGAGGATGTACTTCCTACGGCAGCTGAAGAAATTCAGCCTGCCAAAGACAATGATGGTGCACTTCTACACCTCCATCATTGAGTCCATCCTCACCTCCTCCATCACCATCTGGTACGCTGCTGCCACTGCTAAGGACAAAGGCAGGCTGCGGCGTGTCATTCGGTCAGCAGAGAAGGTGATTGGCTGCAATCTCCCATCCCTCCAGGATCTGTACGCCTCCAGGACCCTGAGGCGTGCAGAAAGGATTGTGGCCGATCCCTCTCACCCCGGACATAGACTCTTCGAGACGCTCCCCTCTGGCAGGAGGCTGCGGTCCATCAGGACCAAAACCTCACGCCACAAGAACAGTTTCTTCCCGTCTGCTGTCAGCCTCATCAACAAGGCCCGGAACCCCACATGACACTCTTCACACCCCACCTCTGCCTCATCCTGCCACTTTGACACTTTCATTGTATACGTTACATTAACGCTCAGTTTGGACTCTTAGGAAAAACAATCAGACTGCACTTCCGGAATAACAAACAAAAACAGACTGTGTACATATATTTATACTGTTATTCTGTATATTTTGTATCTTCATATTTTGTATTTCATATTTTGTATTCTCATTCTTTTTTAATAGATGTGTATGCACCTACTACACCAAAACAAATTCCTAGTATGTGTTTGATCATACATGGCAATAAACCTTTTCTGATTCTGATTCTGATAAGCCCCTTCGTGCAGGCCAGTGACGCACCCGATCAGTCATCCGGGAAATATGGATTGTGTGTCCAAACTGGGGACAGATGCCCGTGTACACACCTTCAGGGATCAAGCACATATCCTTTTTCCCATTTGTCACCTTGATTTTTTTGTGAAAGAAGGAATTGAACGGCCTTGCTTCCACCCAGTTTCCAACTAGGGACCTTTTGCATGTAAGGCAAACGTGCTAACCACTACACTATGAAGGGTGAGCCCTTTAAGGGGACTGGTGAAGCAGTTGCCAAACAATGACACAAGACGATGCGTCCAAAGTGGGGGCATATTGACAATTGTCCAAATCGACAAATGTTTCTCCCTTGTAGGGAAAATTGTTCCACAAATTATGGGCCTTTCTTCAACAAAACATGAAATCACAATCACGGCTTGACAGGTTTGGCTTGTAACCTCCTCTAACGTTGTCTGGAGGGGTGGCCCTTTGATGAATGAAGTTAAGGTCCTTTCAGCCTGCCAATAAGCATTTTCAAACTATTGGCAAAGTCGCAACGTAAACAGGGATTGTGCTCAAACCCAGGCTTGAACCACGGACCTTTAAATCTTAATTCTCGCACTCACCCAACTGAGCGATTTCAGCTGCAAAGGTGGTGTTCCGCTTTTTCAGTAGAGGCTAAAAGAGGGGCCAGGGTGAAGCTGTGTTTCTGCCACATATGTTGCTGTGTACCTGGCCCAGTGTGTTCTCATCTTGGGTTGGTATGTCCCCATGCTGGTAATGTGGGGTCTACTCTTCTCCCCCTGAACAGGGACTTGAACCCTGGACAATCAGATTAAAAGTCTGATGCTCTACCAACTGACTATCCAGGCGCTTGATGAATGAGGACAACTCACAAGGCAAAATCTTCTGGCATACTGTACTTGACCTTGCAGAGATGAAGAAGCCCCTGTCCCGAAATTGCCACCTCCAAGATCGACGGAGGTCTTAAACTGCCCACATGGACAAGCCTAATATCATTCATTCATTCATTTTCTACCGCTTTTTCCTCACGAGGGTCGCGGGGGGTGCTGGAGCCTATCCCAGCTGTCGTCGGGCGAGAGGCGGGGTACACCCTGGACTGGTCGCCAGCCAATCACAGGGCACATATAGACAAACAACCATTCACACTCACATTCATACCTATGGACTACCTATTAACCTAGCATGTTTTTGGAATGTGGGAGGAAACCGGAGTACCCGGAGAAAACCCACACATGCACAGGGAGAACATGCAAACTCCACACAGAGATGGCCGAGAGTGGGAATTGAACCCTGGTCTCCTAGCTGTGAGGTCTGCGCACTAACCACCAGACCGCCGTGCCGCCCAAGCCTAATATCTTCTGGACAAAAAGAGTTAATGGTCAGACAAGACAAAGGTTGAGCCAATTACCTGAACAATAAACTTTTGATCTGAGTGTCCGGGATTCAAGTCCCTGTTCAGGTGACCAGGTGGCCACGAGCCCTCCAACTAATGCACCTGCAGTTTAAGGCTATGTTCTGGATTATCAGTGTTTCGCCAAGAGTAAAATTGGGTCGAGCGAGAAGTCCTTTCAGGCAAGAAAACAACAAAAAGCAACACACACCAGCCGTGACTCAGACAAAACACGGAGCGCCGTCTGATGACGTTGGGAGTGTCGTCCCCATGCAACTGGGAGCCAGTCGCCTTTCGTCAGCGGAGAGGAGTCACCGTCCACGCCTGTGGCTGTGCCTGTACTGTGGGAGTCCTACACACAATTTCCCGCTGTCCAGTTCGCCCAGCACGCCAACGCTCTTCCTCCACCAGGGATATTCCCCAGCTGCTGGCACTGCCCGCTCCAACCACACCGGCTGCGTCATCCGCTTTGGTGGGCCGACTTCAGGTGGAAGGTACGATATCCTGGGCGGGGGAAGCTTCTCCTACCACAGCATTAATTGACTCTGGGGCGGACGAGAACTTCATTGATAGCGGACTGGTCAGTTCTCTCAACATTCCTACTGTTGAGCTTGTCCCCCACAAGAATGTCCGCTCGCTAGATGAACATCACCTGGCATGCATTACGCATCAGACGTGCACCATATCCTTGGTGCTGCCGAGTAACCACCACAAGGTCACAAATTTTTTTCTTATGCCCTCTCGCTCAGCTCTGTTAGTACTCGGCCTCCCCTGGCATCCCGTGCGTGTGTTGTGATGTTTTGTCATTCAGCGCCACTTTGCAGGGGCACATCCACTCAACAATTTAATTTGTTCTCCGACAGTGTTTCCCAACGTGGCATTGGTGGTTCAGGGGTAGAATTCTCACTTGTCAAGCGGGAGGCCCGGGTCCGGTTCCCGGCCAATGCAGTATATCTCAGCTTATACCTTTCTTTAGAGCTCATGTTGAAAAAGTACAAAGGCTCTTTTCCTGCAAAAGGGCAGTATTCCGAATGACACCTGAAACGTAACAGACCGGACCACCCGAGAGTTAAGGTGGACAGCACTTAGTGAAACCTTACTGCAGTCATGCTGTTGTACTCCCTGTCGCGCAATTGGTCAGCACGTTTGGCTGTTAACTGAGAGGTTGGTGGTTCGAGCCCACCCAGGGACTCTCAATTCACACATGTGTTGGACTTTGGACTCCCTCCCTTGTATGAACATTTTTCCCCATTGGCGAACTGTTTTTGTGTTGGTACCAGATGAACTGCTGGCACTGTGGCTAAGCTGGTCAAAGTGCCTGTCTAGTAAACAGGAGATCGTGGGTTCAAATTCCAGCAGTGCCTGGGTGCTTGGTCAGTGAAACTTTGGCAGCTGATTTGTGAACCATGTACTTCTTTTTGTCACTTGCCCTTCAAGAACGAATTGACGTTGCATCCACAGCTGACGTGATTGTTGTGGATCCCATTACGCCAGAAGGTGCTTGAATCCAAAGAGTATGACATTGTGATGTTTTGTCATTCAGCGCCACTTTGCAGAGGCTCATCCACTTGACAGTTGAATTTTGTTCTCTTACAGTGTGTCCCCACGTGACATTGGTGGTTCAGTGGTAGAATTCTCACTTGCCAAGCGCGGGCCGCGCTTGTGTTGTTGACATTTGCTGCCAGCCAATCAGGATGCGAGACAGATGTCAGACAAGCAGAGAGACTTTGGAGAAATGAAGTCAGGTGTCCGAATCCCGTCTAAGCATCAGTCAAGTCACCATTTTCTTCTCCACAATATATATTTTTTCCAATTAATCCCTATATGATTACAAACTATTCCTATCAGGCTTATATTGATACCAGTGCTTGAAATAAAACACAAAATCAATGCAATGTAACAAAGAATATTTATTTATCAGGTTGCCATGCCACACTCAAAAACACTCTCAGAAATAAAAAATGAATACTAATCACAAGCTATGAATAATAAAAAAAAATGTTCATTTATTTTGCTGCCGTTGTTTCTCCTTTTCATAAAAAGGAGAGGCCTGGAACTCCCTCCAGCACATCTCTCTTTCCATCCCGCGCTCTCTATAGATAGAGAAGACTTTGGCAGGGCAGTAGATGTACTTCCCTGCTTGCCCTGGAAAGCCAGTGTGGATGTGGGGGCTGTTCGGACCCTGCTTTAGCTGCATCCTGCAGAACCGGCACTTTCGGACAGGGGGTGGAGGAGATTCCTCCCCCTTCCTCTTCTTCTGCTGTTTTTCCCTCCACCCTCTTTCTTGTATCATCGAGCTCTCGCTGGAAGAAGTCTGTTTGACTGAACTCTTGAAATGGCATCTTGGGGTTTGTCAGACCTTCTGCACCATATTTTTGGAAAACTTTTGTGGGGCAATAAAAGTATCTGACAGGGCCCCGCTGATAAAAGTCATGTATTGATGTCCCATCCCCTTGATATTTTGATTTTGGTTGACAACAGCACAGACATATTTTTGTTTGAGTTTTTTTGACACGGGAGGTGGTTGCTCCTGCTCCAATGGGGTATGAGCAGGTGGTGGTGGTGGTGATGGTGATGGTGGAATGACCATAGGCAGTGTCACGACAGGCACAGCAGAGGTAGTGCTTAGCAACTGCCAAAGCTGCTGTGTATGTTGCAGCTTCTCTGGGCTGGTATTTAGTGAAGATGATGTATTGAGAAATTTACTGTTGTGTTTTATGTATTTGGGAATATGCAATTTTGATGTTGGATGCAGCATGCTGTTGGGGTCTTTGCTGGACTTGTGGACAAGAGTGCCATACTCCCGAACCACAAGCTTGATCATGTCCTCGTGCCCGCGGTGTTTATTAAGGAGCTCGTCAATTGCCGACTTCTTTGGAGATGGCCAGCGCTTGTGGTCCAACACAAATACTCTCCCTCCAGTCTTCACTGGTCCAGTGCGGGCAGCAGTCGGAGAACATTGGATGGGTAATCTTCTTGTGGGCTCTAGGCAAAGAAAACCAAGAGATACACATTTGGTAGATACACATATTCATTTGGTTCAAACAAGATGCAACACTATTAGAACAAGGGGACACATGATTAGGTTTTTACCTGGCTGTGGCTGAAGCTCAGTAACAGAAGCTTTATTGTCCAAGTCAGATGCTGGGATAGGGGCCACACGACTAGACGTAGTCACAGTAGCAGTTTGAAGAGGGTGAACAAAGCTGAAAAGCCTGGTGGGAGGTGTGGAGGAAGGCTGCACTGGGTCTGCTCCCTGATCAGGCAGGATGCCTGGAGAAGGAGCACTTGTGGCGTGGCCGGGGTCCTTCTTGGTTTTATGTTTGTCCCAGTCTAAAGGGACCGGACAACATTCTGGCTCCCTGTACTCCAGGCCAAACCTCTCCCCGGTGTCTTCAGCTGCCAGACGAAGAGCAGGGTACTTTTCTTCGCCAAAGACCCGTCTGGAAACAGCATTCAGGGAGCATATCAGTGCAGGGTTGAAAACAGGCGGGAGAGAAACGCCTGGCAGTTTCAGGTCCAGCAGACGCTGATAGTTCCAGCGACACACTCCTGTCATGGCCTGGGCCTGGAACAGCTCTGGGGAGACCTGCGTGCCGGTCACCCATTTGGCCTGGTGAAAGTGGTAGCCCTCCTGCTGCGACGTGCCTCTGATGGGGATCCAGACTGGGGACTGCTGCACGCTCACCTGGCACGTGGTTTAACTGTATCGTTCCTCCACGGCGGTACAGTATGCCCCCTTCCACCTCAGGATCACTGAGGCAACCGCGCAGAATGTGGACTCGTTGGATCCTCCATCTCTTTAGCATGGAGGGCTTATAAAGAGGGATGCCATTCGGATCTGTGGTCAGGTGAAAGTGCTTCAACACCCCTTCCACTCTCTGAATAAGCGTCCCGGGCGGAGGAATCTTTATCCTGCAGTGCTCACGAATATGCTGCTTGGTGGGATTTGCAGGCTGGATGCCACAGAAGACGTATGCATCCTGGAGCCTCTGCAGGTCTTCCTGGTCCACCAGGTGCCGTATAACGGGTGATATTCTGAGGCACACAGATGTGGCCTCAGTAACAATTGTGTCAGTTGTTTGCCATGCATCCCAGTTGAGGTGTTTCTCCGCAGAACACTCTGCAACCCTGAACGGTGCGCAGCAATCTCTGAGAAACACAAATAACATATGAAATAATGACACTTAATAGAGTTAATTTCTACCTGAAGTTCAGGATGGATGTGGTGGGTGGGTGTAGCAGAAGCGGCCACAGCGCCACTCATGGACAAAAGTATATTACATTCATAGTGGCCTTTCTCTCTCATTGGAAATGAATGGGGAAAATTTAGCTCGTTTCAGCTGAACTATCCCCACCAGCCGCGCGGGAGACTGGGGTTCGATTCCCCGACGGGGAGTTCCTCTTTTCTATGTCACAATGTCAACAAACAAACCCTTCTCATTAGAACAAAACCTCTCTTAATCTTCTTCTCAAGGTGTTCAGGTGTCTTGTACAATCTGACAGTCTTTTGCTGCCAAATCATTCCAGTCGTGGATAATGGAGCTGACCAGGAAAATGCCAGCTGTGGGATTTCAACCAGTGCCTCCTGAGCGTAAGGAACCTTAATCTGGTCAGTTGACAGCTCAGCCCCTCTCTTCACCCATCTGTCCAGAACATGCGGACGCAGGTCTGACAACACGACTGCAAAGTCGATCATAGACCTGCAGCCAAGGGTGTCCTGGTGCCAAGTGCACTTATGGACATCCCTATGTTCGAACATGGTGTTAGTTATGGACAAACTGTGGTTCGCACAGAAGTCCAATAACATCACACTGCCCGGGTTCAGATCAGGGAGGCCGTTCCTCCCAATCACACCCCTCCAGGTCACACTGTCATTGCCCACATGGACGTTGAAGTCTCCCAGGAGAACGACGGAGTCACCAGGACTCCAAAAAGACCGGGTACTCCGCACTGCCCTTTGGCACGTACGCACAAATGACAGTTAGGACCTTTTCCCCAGCCCGAAGGCGTAGAGAAATTACCCTCAGTGAAGTTATATCAACGCTAATGTAATCTGACAGGATGTACTTCAGGGCCCGGCGCTGTCTGTACCCTTGCAGGTTCTGTGGTGTAATGGTTAGCACCCCGGACTTTGAATCCAGTGGTCTAAGTTCAAGTCTTGGTGGAACCAAGGGATTGTCCTGTTCCCCTTGTATTTTGAGGGCAAAAAGGAGACGTTTGCACCGTGTGCCACCGCACCACCACCAGAGGTCAGCCCTGAGTATCGGCCGGAAGAAGGCATCCATCTGTAAGGTAGAATTACACCAAGAGATATTAATGCCGGGTTGTACCAATCGGGAACCTGTGGAAACGGTAATGCACATAAATGTACCTTTCGCCAGTGTGCTGCTGAATATGGGCTTACCTTTGACCTCTGTAACCTCGGGGTGCGCTATGGCGAATGGCCGACAATTAGCCGAGGCTGCTTCTGGAGCAGTGGATGTATTCATCAGGGACACTCTGCGGAAATCACAGCGGGAACTATTTGCAATAAGGGGCCCACTCCCAGGCCCGCTAAACAATTTGTTTTCCTTGTTTTAGCTTGTTCCACCATCAAAAGCCAATTGTTAAACTGTCCCGAAATACCTGTCAAGAGCACAAACAAGGTGTCCACCAGGTACCCACTTATCGCCCTCAGACCCCAGCGTACCGATTGAGTCTGCTTCGGGGTACATAAAATTTAAAAAAAACATAAAATATTGCAATGGTGTCCAGTGGCCGGTTAGCTCAGTTGGTCAGAGCGTGGTGCTAATAACGCCAAGGTCACGGGTTCAACCCCCATAATAGCCACTCTTCTTTATGTACTCCAGGAACAACAAAAGCCCAGGGCGGCAACTTACCGGCCCCCATAACCGACATCACACCACCCACCCTCGATGAGGCCGGGGAAAGGTAAAGAAAACAGCATGTCAAAGCAGAGCGGCAAAAAACCTCTTGGTCACCAAGACTCAAGGAGCAGATCAATGGGGGCAGTGGACCCCATTATCCTCTTCAGACCACAAGTGCAGAGAATGCGGACCGTGAAGAAACGACAAAAGCCCCCGTTGACAACAACAGTACAACACCACAAGGAAAACAGCATGGCGGCGACAAAAGCCCAAAACCCCCCAGGCCCCATAACCAACAGCGCACAACCCAGTCAACTGCGAAACACCCCCATCAAGGCTGCCAACCGACCGGGGAAAGGTAAAGAAAACAGCATGGCAAAGCAGAGCAGCGGCAAACCTCTCGCCCACCGTGACTGCATGATCAATGGGGGCAGATGACCCCGTTGTAAGAGAAGCAAAAATTCGACCACGAGCACAGAGAATGCGTTCTGTTAAGGATGAGTTAGTTGATTTGAGATGGAAACATTTGATGCAAAGGTGTCCTGTGGTTGGTTAGCTCAGTTGGTCAGAGCGTGGTGCTAATAACGCCAAGGTCACGGGTTCAACCCCCATACTGACCATCCATCTTTATGTGCTCCAGGAACAACAAAAGCCCACGGCGACAACCCGCTGGTCTCCATAACCAACATCACCCCACCCACCGGTGAAACACCCTCGACAAGACTGCCGAAAGACCGGGGAAAGGTAAAGAAAACAGCACGTCAAAGCAGAGCGGCAACAAACCTCTTGGTCACCAAGACTGCAAGGAGCAGATCAAAGGTGGCAGTGGACCCTATTATCCTCTACCCAAAATTTTACATCACGAGTGCAGAGAATGCGGACCGTGAAGGAACAAAAAAGCCCTCGTCCACAACACCCCGCCCCTCATAACCCCCCCGGTCCCCATAACCAACAGCGCACAACCCAGTCAACTGCGAAAACACCCGCATCATGGCCGCCAACTGACCGGGGAAAGGTAAGTATTTGCCCAAGCAGGGGCTTGTTGGTCTAGTGGTATGATTCTTGCTTAGGGTGCAAGAGGTCCCGAGTTCAATTCTCGGACAAGCCCTCCCTCCCCCGAACTACTTTTCAACACAATTCCCAGAACACCACCATCAGTGAAGTTATATCAACGCTAATGTAACCTGACAGGATGTACTTCAGGGCCCGGCGCTGTCTGTACCCTTGCAGGTTCCGTGGTGTAATGATTAGCACCCCGGACTTTGAATCCAGTGGTCTAAGTTCAAGTCTTGGTGGAACCAAGGGATTGTCCTGTTGCCCTTGTATTTTGAGGGCAAAAAGGAGACGTTTGCACCGTGTGCCAGCGCACCACCACCAGAGGTCAGCCCTGAGTATCGGCCGGAAGAAGGCATCCATCTGTAAGGTAGAATTACACCAAGAGATATTAATGCCGGGTTGTACCAATCGGGAACCTGTGGAAACGGTAATGCACATAAATGTACCTTTCGCCAGTGTGCTGCTGAATATGGGCTTACCTTTGACCTCTGTAACCTCGGGGTGCGCTATGGCGAATGGCCGACAATTAGCCGAGGCTGCTTCTGGAGCAGTGGATGTAGTCATCAGGGACACTCGGCGGAAATCACAGCGGGAACTATTTGCAATAAGGGGCCCACTCCCAGGCGCGCTAAACAATTTGTTTTCCTTGTTTTAGCTTGTTCCACCATCAAAAGCCAATTGTTAAACTGTCCCGAAATACCTGTCAAGAGCACAAACAAGGTGTCCACCAGGTACCCACTTATCGCCCTCAGACCCCAGCGTACCGATTGAGTCTGCTTCGGGGTACATAAAATTAAAACAAACATAAAATATTGCAATGGTGTCCAGTGGCCGGTTAGCTCAGTTGGTCAGAGCGTGGTGCTAATAACGCCAAGGTCACGGGTTCAACCCCCGTACTAGCCACTCTTCTTTATGTGCTCCAGGAACAACAAAAGCCCAGGGCGGCAACTTACCGGCCCCCATAACCGACATCACACCACCCACCCTCGACAAGGCCGGGGAAAGGTAAAGAAAACAGCATGTCAAAGCAGAGCGGCAAAAAACCTCTTGGTCACCAAGACTCAAGGAGCAGATCAATGGGGGCAGTGGACCCCATTATCCTCTTCAGACCACGAATGTGGACCGTGAAGAAACGACAAAAGCCCCCGTTGACAACAACTAACAGTACACCACCACAAGGAAAACAGCATGGCGGCGACAAAAGCCCAAAACCCCCCAGGCCCCATAACCAACAGCGCACAACCCAGTCAACTGCGAAACACCCCCATCAAGGCTGCCAACCGACCGGGGAAAGGTAAAGAAAACAGCATGGCAAAGCAGAGCAGCGGCAAACCTCTCGCCCACCGTGACTGCATGATCAATGGGGGCAGATGACCCCGTTGTCCGAGAAGCAAAATTTCGACCACGAGCACAGAGAATGCGGTCTGTTAAGGATGAGTTAGTTGATTTGAGCTGGAAACATTTGATGCAAAGGTGTCCTGTGGTTGGTTAGCTCAGTTGGTCAGAGCGGGGTGCTAATAACGCCAAGGTCACGGGTTCAACCCCCATACTGACCATCCATCTTTATGTGCTCCAGGAACAACAAAAGCCCACGGCGACAACCCGCTGGTCTCCATAACCAACATCACCCCACCCACCGGTGAAACACCCTCGACAAGACTGCCGAAAGACCGGGGAAAGGTAAAGAAAACAGCACGTCAAAGCAGAGCGGCAACAAACCTCTTGGTCACCAAGACTGCAAGGAGCAGATCAAAGGTGGCAATGGACCCTATTATCCTCTACCCAAAATTTTACATCACGAGTGCAGAGAATGCGGACCGTGAAGGAACAAAAAAGCCCTCGTCCACAACACCCCGCCCCTCATAACCCCCCCGGTCCCCATAACCAACAGCGCACAACCCAGTCAACTGCGAAAACACCCGCATCATGGCCGCCAACTGACCGGGGAAAGGTAAGTATTTGCCCAAGCAGGGGCTTGTTGGTCTAGTGGTATGATTCTTGCTTAGGGTGCAAGAGGTCCCGAGTTCAATTCTCGGACAAGCCCTCCCTCCCCCGAACCACCTTTCAACACAATTCCCAGAACACCACCATCAGTGAAGTTATATCAACGCTAATGTAACCTGACAGGATGTACTTCAGGGCCCGGCGCTGTCTGTACCCTTGCAGGTTCCGTGGTGTAATGGTTAGCACCCCGGACTTTGAATCCAGTGGTCTAAGTTCAAGTCTTGGTGGAACCAAGGGATTGTCCTGTTGCCCTTGTATTTTGAGGGCAAAAAGGAGACGTTTGCACCGTGTGCCACCGCACCACCACCAGAGGTCAGCCCTGAGTATGGGCCGGAAGAAGGCATCCATCTGTAAGGTAGAATTACACCAAGAGATATTAATGCCGGGTTGTACCAATCGGGAACCTGTGGAAACGGTAATGCACATAGATTTACCTTTCGCCAGTGTGCTGCTGAATATGGGCTTACCTTTGACCTCTGTAACCTCGGGGTGCGCTATGGCGAATGGCCGACAATTAGCCGAGGCTGCTTCTGGAGCAGTGGATGTATTCATCAGGGACACTCGGCGGAAATCACAGCGGGAACTATTTGCAATAAGGGGCCCACTCCCAGGCGCGCTAAACAATTTGTTTTCCTTGTTTTAGCTTGTTCCACCATCAAAAGCCAATTGTTAAACTGTCCCGAAATACCTGTCAAGAGCACAAACAAGGTGTCCACCAGGTACCCACTTATCGCCATCAGACCCCAGCATACCGATTGAGTCTGCTTCGGGGTACATAAAATTAAAAAAAACATAAAATATTGCAATGGTGTCCAGTGGCCGGTTAGCTCAGTTGGTCAGAGCGTGGTGCTAATAACGCCAAGGTCACGGGTTCAACCCCCGTACTCGCCACTCTTCTTTATGTGCTCCAGGAACAACAAAAGCCCAGGGCGGCAACTTACCGGCCCCCATAACCGACATCACACCACCCACCCTCGACAAGGCCGGGGAAAGGTAAAGAAAACAGCATGTCAAAGCAGAGCGGCAAAAAACCTCTTGGTCACCAAGACTCAAGGAGCAGATCAATGGGGGCAGTGGACCCCATTATCCTCTTCAGACCACGAGTGCAGAGAATGCGGACCGTGAAGAAATGACAAAAGCCCCCGTTGACAACAACTAACAGTACACCACCACAAGGAAAACAGCATGGCGGCGACAAAAGCCCAAAACCCCCCAGGCCCCATAACCAACAGCGCACAACCCAGTCAACTGCGAAACACCCCCATCAAGGCTGCCAACCGACCGGGGAAAGGTAAAGAAAACAGCATGGCAAAGCAGAGCAGCGGCAAACCTCTCGCCCACCGTGACTGCATGATCAATGGGGGCAGATGACCCCGTTGTCCGAGAAGCAAAAATTCGACCACGAGCACAGAGAATGCGTTCTGTTAAGGATGAGTTAGTTGATTTGAGCTGGAAAAATTTGATGCAAAGGTGTCCTGTGGTTGGTTAGCTCAGTTGGTTAGCTCAGTTATGTGCTCCAGGAACAACAAAAGCCCACGGCGACAACCCGCTGGTCTCCATAACCAACATCACCCCACCCACCGGTGAAACACCCTCGACAAGACTGCCGAAAGACCGGGGAAAGGTAAAGAAAACAGCACGTCAAAGCAGAGCGGCAACAAACCTCTTGGTCACCAAGACTGCAAGGAGCAGATCAAAGGTGGCAGTGGACCCTATTATCCTCTACCCAAAATTTTACATCACGAGTGCAGAGAATGCGGACCGTGAAGGAACAAAAAAGCCCTCGTCCACAACACCCCGCCCCTCATAACCCCCCCGGTCCCCATAACCAACAGCGCACAACCCAGTCAACTGCGAAAACACCCGCATCATGGCCGCCAACTGACCGGGGAAAGGTAAGTATTTGCCCAAACAGGGGCTTGTTGGTCTAGTGGTATGATTCTTGCTTAGGGTGCAAGAGGTCCCGAGTTCAATTCTCGGACAAGCCCTCCCTCCCCCGAACTACCTTTGACCTCTGTAACCTCGGGGTGCGCTATGGCAAATGGCCGACAATTAGCCGAGGCTGCTTCTGGAGCAGTGGATGTATTCATCAGGGACACTCGGCGGAAATCACAGCGGGAACTATTTGCAATAAGGGGCCCACTCCCAGGCGCGCTAAACAATTTGTTTTCCTTGTTTTAGCTTGTTCCACCATCAAAAGCCAATTGTTAAACTGTCCCGAAATACCTGTCAAGAGCACAAACAAGGTGTCCACCAGGTACCCACTTATCGCCCTCAGACCCCAGCGTACCGATTGAGTCTGCTTCGGGGTACATAAAATTAAAAAAAACATAAAATATAGCAATGGTGTCCAGTGGCCGGTTAGCTCAGTTGGTCAGAGCGTGGTGCTAATAACGCCAAGGTCACGGGTTCAACCCCCGTACTAGCCACTCTTCTTTATGTGCTCCAGGAACAACAAAAGCCCAGGGCGGCAACTTACCGGCCCCCATAACCGACATCACACCACCCACCCTCGACAAGGCCGGGGAAAGGTAAAGAAAACAGCATGTCAAAGCAGAGCGGCAAAAAACATCTTGGTCACCAAGACTCAAGGAGCAGATCAATGGGGGCAGTGGACCCCATTATCCTCTTCAGACCACGAATGTGGACCGTGAAGAAACGACAAAAGCCCCCGTTGACAACAACTAACAGTACACCACCACAAGGAAAACAGCATGGCGGCGACAAAAGCCCAAAACCCCCCAGGCCCCATAACCAACAGCGCACAACCCAGTCAACTGCGAAACACCCCCATCAAGGCTGCCAACCGACCGGGGAAAGGTAAAGAAAACAGCATGGCAAAGCAGAGCAGCGGCAAACCTCTCGCCCACCGTGACTGCATGATCAATGGGGGCAGATGACCCCGTTGTCCGAGAAGCAAAATTTCGACCACGAGCACAGAGAATGCGGTCTGTTAAGGATGAGTTAGTTGATTTGAGCTGGAAACATTTGATGCAAAGGTGTCCTGTGGTTGGTTAGCTCAGTTGGTCGGAGCGTGGTGCTAATAACGCCAAGGTCACGGGTTCAACCCCCATACTGACCATCCATCTTTATGTGCTCCAGGAACAACAAAAGCCCACGGCGACAACCCGCTGGTCTCCATAACCAACATCACCCCACCCACCGGTGAAACACCCTCGACAAGACTGCCGAAAGACCGGGGAAAGGTAAAGAAAACAGCACGTCAAAGCAGAGCGGCAACAAACCTCTTGGTCACCAAGACTGCAAGGAGCAGATCAAAGGTGGCAGTGGACCCTATTATCCTCTACCCAAAATTTTACATCACGAGTGCAGAGAATGCGGACCGTGAAGGAACAAAAAAGCCCTCGTCCACAACACCCCGCCCCTCATAACCCCCCCGGTCCCCATAACCAACAGCGCACAACCCAGTCAACTGCGAAAACACCCGCATCATGGCCGCCAACTGACCGGGGAAAGGTAAGTATTTGCCCAAGCAGGGGCTTGTTGGTCTAGTGGTATGATTCTTGCTTAGGGTGCAAGAGGTCCCGAGTTCAATTCTCGGACAAGCCCTCCCTCCCCCGAACTACCTTTGACCTCTGTAACCTCAGGGTGCGCTATGGCGAATGGCCGACAATTAGCCGAGGCTGCTTCTGGAGCAGTGGATGTATTCATCAGGGACACTCGGCGGAAATCACAGCGGGAACTATTTGCAATAAGGGGCCCACTCCCAGGCGCGCTAAACAATTTGTTTTCCTTGTTTTAGCTTGTTCCACCATCAAAAGCCAATTGTTAAACTGTCCCGAAATACCTGTCAAGAGCACAAACAAGGTGTCCACCAGGTACCCACTTATCGCCCTCAGACCCCAGCGTACCGATTGAGTCTGCTTCAGGGTACATAAAATTAAAAAAAACATAAAATATAGCAATGGTGTCCAGTGGCCGGTTAGCTCAGTTGGTCAGAGCGTGGTGCTAATAACGCCAAGGTCACGGGTTCAACCCCCGTACTAGCCACTCTTCTTTATGTGCTCCAGGAACAACAAAAGCCCAGGGCGGCAACTTACCGGCCCCCATAACCGACATCACACCACCCACCCTCGACAAGGCCGGGGAAAGGTAAAGAAAACAGCATGTCAAAGCAGAGCGGCAAAAAACATCTTGGTCACCAAGACTCAAGGAGCAGATCAATGGGGGCAGTGGACCCCATTATCCTCTTCAGACCACGAATGTGGACCGTGAAGAAACGACAAAAGCCCCCGTTGACAACAACTAACAGTACACCACCACAAGGAAAACAGCATGGCGGCGACAAAAGCCCAAAACCCCCCAGGCCCCATAACCAACAGCGCACAACCCAGTCAACTGCGAAACACCCCCATCAAGGCTGCCAACCGACCGGGGAAAGGTAAAGAAAACAGCATGGCAAAGCAGAGCAGCGGCAAACCTCTCGCCCACCGTGACTGCATGATCAATGGGGGCAGATGACCCCGTTGTCCGAGAAGCAAAATTTCGACCACGAGCACAGAGAATGCGGTCTGTTAAGGATGAGTTAGTTGATTTGAGCTGGAAACATTTGATGCAAAGGTGTCCTGTGGTTGGTTAGCTCAGTTGGTCAGAGCGGGGTGCTAAAAACGCCAAGGTCACGGGTTCAACCCCCATACTGACCATCCATCTTTATGTGCTCCAGGAACAACAAAAGCCCACGGCGAAAACCCGCTGGTCTCCATAACCAACATCACCCCACCCACCGGTGAAACACCCTCAACAAGACTGCCGAAAGACCGGGGAAAGGTAAAGAAAACAGCACGTCAAAGCAGAGCGGCAACAAACCTCTTGGTCACCAAGACTGCAAGGAGCAGATCAAAGGTGGCAGTGGACCCTATTATCCTCTACCCAAAATTTTACATCACGAGTGCAGAGAATGCGGACCGTGAAGGAACAAAAAAGCCCTCGTCCACAACACCCCGCCCCTCATAACCCCCCCGGTCCCCATAACCAACAGCGCACAACCCAGTCAACTGCGAAAACACCCGCATCATGGCCGCCAACTGACCGGGGAAAGGTAAGTATTTGCCCAAGCAGGGGCTTGTTGGTCTAGTGGTATGATTCTTGCTTAGGGTGCAAGAGGTCCCGAGTTCAATTCTCGGACAAGCCCTCCCTCCCCCGAACTACTTTTCAACACAATTCCCAGAACACCACCATCAGTGAAGTTATATCAACGCTAATGTAACCTGACAGGATGTACTTCAGGGCCCGGCGCTGTCTGTACCCTTGCAGGTTCCGTGGTGTAATGGTTAGCACCCCGGACTTTGAATCCAGTGGTCTAAGTTCAAGTCTTGGTGGAACCAAGGGATTGTCCTGTTGCCCTTGTATTTTGAGGGCAAAAAGGAGACGTTTGCACCGTGTGCCACCGCACCACCACCAGAGGTCAGCCCTGAGTATCGGCCGGAAGAAGGCATCCATCTGTAAGGTAGAATTACACCAAGAGATATTAATGCCGGGTTGTACCAATCGGGAACCTGTGGAAACGGTAATGCACATAAATTTACCTTTCGCCAGTGTGCTGCTGAATATGGGCTTACCTTTGACCTCTGTAACCTCGGGGTGCGCTATGGCGAATGGCCGACAATTAGCCGAGGCTGCTTCTGGAGCAGTGGATGTATTCATCAGGGACACTCGGCGGAAATCACAGCGGGAACTATTTGCAATAAGGAGCCCACTCCCAGGCGCGCTAAACAATTTGTTTTCCTTGTTTTAGCTTGTTCCACCATCAAAAGCCAATTGTTAAACTGTCCCGAAATACCTGTCAAGAGCACAAACAAGGTGTCCACCAGGTACCCACTTATCGCCCTCAGACCCCAGCGTACCGATTGAGTCTGCTTCGGGGTACATAAAATTAAAAAAAACATAAAATATAGCAATGGTGTCCAGTGGCCGGTTAGCTCAGTTGGTCAGAGCGTGGTGCTAATAACGCCAAGGTCACGGGTTCAACCCCCGTACTAGCCACTCTTCTTTATGTGCTCCAGGAACAACAAAAGCCCAGGGCGGCAACTTACCGGCCCCCATAACCGACATCACACCACCCACCCTCGACAAGGCCGGGGAAAGGTAAAGAAAACAGCATGTCAAAGCAGAGCGGCAAAAAACATCTTGGTCACCAAGACTCAAGGAGCAGATCAATGGGGGCAGTGGACCCCATTATCCTCTTCAGACCACGAATGTGGACCGTGAAGAAACGACAAAAGCCCCCGTTGACAACAACTAACAGTACACCACCACAAGGAAAACAGCATGGCGGCGACAAAAGCCCAAAACCCCCCAGGCCCCATAACCAACAGCGCACAACCCAGTCAACTGCGAAACACCCCCATCAAGGCTGCCAACCGACCGGGGAAAGGTAAAGAAAACAGCATGGCAAAGCAGAGCAGCGGCAAACCTCTCGCCCACCGTGACTGCATGATCAATGGGGGCAGATGACCCCGTTGTCCGAGAAGCAAAGTTTCGACCACGAGCACAGAGAATGCGGTCTGTTAAGGATGAGTTAGTTGATTTGAGCTGGAAACATTTGATGCAAAGGTGTCCTGTGGTTGGTTAGCTCAGTTGGTCAGAGCGGGGTGCTAATAACGCCAAGGTCACGGGTTCAACCCCCATACTGACCATCCATCTTTATGTTCTCCAGGAACAACAAAAGCCCACGGCGACAACCCGCTGGTCTCCATAACCAACATCACCCCACCCACCGGTGAAACACCCTCGACAAGACTGCCGAAAGACCGGGGAAAGGTAAAGAAAACAGCACGTCAAAGCAGAGCGGCAACAAACCTCTTGGTCACCAAGACTGCAAGGAGCAGATCAAAGGTGGCAGTGGACCCTATTATCCTCTACCCAAAATTTTACATCACGAGTGCAGAGAATGCGGACCGTGAAGGAACAAAAAAGCCCTCGTCCACAACACCCCGCCCCTCATAACCCCCCCGGTCCCCATAACCAACAGCGCACAACCCAGTCAACTGCGAAAACACCCGCATCATGGCCGCCAACTGACCGGGGAAAGGTAAGTATTTGCCCAAGCAGGGGCTTGTTGGTCTAGTGGTATGATTCTTGCTTAGGGTGCAAGAGGTCCCGAGTTCAATTCTCGGACAAGCCCTCCCTCCCCCGAACTACTTTTCAACACAATTCCCAGAACACCACCATCAGTGAAGTTATATCAACGCTAATGTAACCTGACAGGATGTACTTCAGGGCCCGGCGCTGTCTGTACCCTTGCAGGTTCCGTGGTGTAATGGTTAGCACCCCGGACTTTGAATCCAGTGGTCTAAGTTCAAGTCTTGGTGGAACCAAGGGATTGTCCTGTTGCCCTTGTATTTTGAGGGCAAAAAGGAGACGTTTGCACCGTGTGCCACCGCACCACCACCAGAGGTCAGCCCTGAGTATCGGCCGGAAGAAGGCATCCATCTGTAAGGTAGAATTACACCAAGAGATATTAATGCCGGGTTGTACCAATCGGGAACCTGTGGAAACGGTAATGCACATAAATTTACCTTTCGCCAGTGTGCTGCTGAATATGGGCTTACCTTTGACCTCTGTAACCTCGGGGTGCGCTATGGCGAATGGCCGACAATTAGCCGAGGCTGCTTCTGGAGCAGTGGATGTATTCATCAGGGACACTCGGCGGAAATCACAGCGGGAACTATTTGCAATAAGGGGCCCACTCCCAGGCGCGCTAAACAATTTGTTTTCCTTGTTTTAGCTTGTTCCACCATCAAAAGCCAATTGTTAAACTGTCCCGAAATACCTGTCAAGAGCACAAACAAGGTGTCCACCAGGTACCCACTTATCGCCCTCAGACCCCAGCGTACCGATTGAGTCTGCTTCGGGGTACATAAAATTAAAAAAAACATAAAATATAGCAATGGTGTCCAGTGGCCGGTTAGCTCAGTTGGTCAGAGCGTGGTGCTAATAACGCCAAGGTCACGGGTTCAACCCCCGTACTAGCCACTCTTCTTTATGTGATCCAGGAACAACAAAAGCCCAGGGCGGCAACTTACCGGCCCCCATAACCGACATCACATCACACCACCCACCCTCGACAAGGCCGGGGAAACGTAAAGAAAACAGCATGTCAAAGCAGAGCGGCAAAAAACCTCTTGGTCACCAAGACTCAAGGAGCAGATCAATGGGGGCAGTGGACCCCATTATCCTCTTCAGACCACGAGTGCAGAGAATGCGGACCGTGAAGAAACGACAAAAGCCCCCGTTGACAACAACTCACAGTACACCACCACAAGGAAAACAGCATGGCGGCGACAAAAGCCCAAAACCCCCCAGGCCCCATAACCAACAGCGCACAACCCAGTCAACTGCGAAACACCCCCATCAAGGCTGCCAACCGACCGGGGAAAGGTAAAGAAAACAGCATGGCAAAGCAGAGCAGCGGCAAACCTCTCGCCCAACGTGACTGCATGATCAATGGGGGCAGATGACCCCGTTGTCCGAGAAGCAAAGTTTCGACCACGAGCACAGAGAATGCGGTCTGTTAAGGATGAGTTAGTTGATTTGAGCTGGAAACATTTGATGCAAAGGTGTCCTGTGGTTGGTTAGCTCAGTTGGTCAGAGCGTGGTGCTAATAACGCCAAGGTCACGGGTTCAACCCCCATACTGACCATCCATCTTTATGTGCTCCAGG
Organism: Doryrhamphus excisus; assembly: GCF_030265055.1. NCBI lineage: Eukaryota > Metazoa > Chordata > Actinopteri > Syngnathiformes > Syngnathidae > Doryrhamphus > Doryrhamphus excisus. The sequence goes on from NW_026652244.1 coordinate 1,180,253, forward strand.
AACAACAAAAGCCCACGGCGACAACCCGCTGGTCTCCATAACCAACATCACCCCACCCACCGGTGAAACACCCTCGACAAGACTGCCGAAAGACCGGGGAAAGGTAAAGAAAACAGCACGTCAAAGCAGAGCGGCAACAAACCTCTTGGTCACCAAGACTGCAAGGAGCAGATCAAAGGTGGCAGTGGACCCTATTATCCTCTACCCAAAATTTTACATCACGAGTGCAGAGAATGCGGACCGTGAAGGAACAAAAAAGCCCTCGTCCACAACACCCCGCCCCTCATAACCCCCCCGGTCCCCATAACCAACAGCGCACAACCCAGTCAACTGCGAAAACACCCGCATCATGGCCGCCAACTGACCGGGGAAAGGTAAGTATTTGCCCAAGCAGGGGCTTGTTGGTCTAGTGGTATGATTCTTGCTTAGGGTGCAAGAGGTCCCGAGTTCAATTCTCGGACAAGCCCTCCCTCCTCCGAACTACCTTTCAACACAATTCCCAGAACACCACCATCAGAGAAGTTATGTCAACGCTAATGTAATCTGACACGATGTACTTCAGGGCCCGGCGCTGTCTGTACCCTTGCAAGTTCCGTGGTGTAATGGTTAGCACCCTGGACTTTGAATCCAGTGGTCTAAGTTCAAGTCTTGGTGGAACCAAGGGATTGTCCTGTTGCCCTTGTATTTTGAGGGCAAAAAGGAGGCGTTTGCAAGTGGACCTGAGACCCTGTCACTGGTCACCTGAACAGGGACTTGAATCCGGGACACTCAGATCAAAAATCTAACCTTCAGGTGACTGGCTCAACCATTGCTGATATTTGGCTTGTCCATGTGGGCAGTTTAAGACCTCATTCGATCTTGGAAATGTCAATCCCGGGACCTGCCTCTTTCATTCCACTTCTTCTTCCTCCTCCAGTCATCCCCACCCACCGCGGCTGAAGCAGTGGCAATACAGCCTGAACAACAGTGTCAGTGTGAGCCCATAGAGGGTTACCTGAATCCCTCTTTGACAGAGCCCCTCTTGAAATTGACTTTTTTTTTGTCCCGTCCAGCCATTGGGGCAGATAGTATTGTTGATCTAAATGCCCTTACATGCTAAACAGATTTGCTCAGTGTCAGGAAAGGTGTTGGCTACAACTTTCCTGTACCATGAAATTTTTTTTGCCGTTATTTGATGTTTTTGTTATGCGCATTTGGAGCGCCCGGACCGGAGCAAGAAGAAACACAGAAAAGAAGAAGAGAAGGTGGGGTGGGGTGGGGGGGGCAGTAGAGAGAGAGACAAAAACAGCAGCAACAAGAATTCCCATAACAACAACAGTGACAAACAGAACAGTTAAATGTCAATGATGGCTAAGGGTCACAATAGAGATGATATCAGTGAAGTGAAACAGACCAACTTACCAGTAGCAATAGTAACAATGAAGACATGAACCATGATAGTGAACACAATTACAGCCATACAGTTACAGTAATTAAAATCTCACTGCTTGACATCATTTTTACTGTAATAATAGCATACCAATAGCATATAGACATCAGGGATAAGATGGTAGATTGTGTAGAGAAGCACCCATGTGCTGTGAGTGTCCATATGGAGGTGTGTACTTCTGTGTATATATTCATATATGTGTGCGTAAGCGTGGTTGTGTATGTGAATGCGAGTGTGTGAATGTGTAATTGTCACTGAGAATGACAAAAGGAGAGAGACTGCCTTCTACCACCCAGCAAACCCCGCCCCGCGCAGCCAGGTCAAGCCCCCACCGCCAGAGATCCTCCGGCCCCGTGGGTGTGGGCAAAGCCAGGGCCGACTCCCCAAAACCCGCCCCCGAAGCATCTCCCTGAAGAGACCAGCAAGAGGCCATGGAGGAGCAATCCCAACCGGCAACAGGGCGCCAGCAGGCCGGAGGAGAGCCGCACCCCCGAGACCAGCGGGAGACCATACCCCACTAGGGCAGAAGGGCATCGAGGGCCACACACCTGTCGGCACAGGGGCGCCCCCGCCAACCGGGAGGGAGCCCATCCACGGCCGGAGGCGCCGCCCCCCCGCCCCCCACACACCCCCAGGAAGCAGAACCCGGCCCGCCCCAGGTAACCCCAGGCCTGACTACCAACACAGGACCGCCCCGGCCAGGACAGAAGAGGCCCGGGCACACTGCCCCATGGAGGACCGGGCGGTAGAGATGGAACGCCTTTGCGCCAGACCCCCGCAAGGCCCCCCGTATATCTATATAGCCATATACACACACGCACACCCACACATATATATATATATATAATTATAATAAAACTAATCATTATTTATCTAAGTATTTAAAACAATAAATACATAAAATAATCTCAGACACACGCAAGCACACACTGTGGACGTCCCCGGGTTGGGCGTCCGGGGCATCACAGGGCGGGGGACCCAGGGGTCCCAGACCCACAACCAGGCCCCGAGCCCAGGGAGGTACGGACCGCCAAGGGATAGCACCCCCAGACTCCCCTCGACCACGGCATCGGGGCTACGGCAGTGTGGCAGACAAAGGAGCGGGCGAGGGAAGGAGGCCCGCACATGAGCAAGCGGAGGGGGCGTGCAGGCGAGTGGTAAGGCGAGTGGTAAGGCGAGTGGTAAGGCGCTCCACCGCGCCGGCCGACACCCGCCGGGCAGCTCACCCCCGTGAGGGAGAGCCATAGCTCCAAGTCATGGGGAGGCCAAGCACCAGAGCCGAGGAGTTAAGACCAGCGCAAGGCCACCGACGGACCCCACCATCCACCGGGAGGGCCGACCTCCCCCCCCGCCCCCAGAACCAGCAGCGCTCCACCCACGTACCGGAGAACCATCCCTGACGAGCCCTAAGGCAAGACTGGGGATGGGCAAAGACAGGGACAGCGATGCAGCAGAGCATAGGACCAGTGGCAGCAGACACCCAAACGCCCAGAAGAGCACCGTCCCCCCAGCAGGCCCCACTCCAAGGAGCATGTCCCCCATCCCCACACGCCACCCAGGCCCCCGTCCCCATGAGCAGGATCAGGCCACCACAGCACAGCAACCCCAAGCCACCACCGTAGACTTCAGGCCACCAGCAGCGCGGACCCCACTGCCTGGAGGCCGGTGAACGCCCCCCCAATGGCACGTTGGTGCCCGCGACCCAGGACAGACCCAGGGAGGTAGCGCCAACCATGACCCTAGGGGCAAGCCCCGGCGTCAGCTGGTTTGAAATTGACTTTTAATTACTTAAGTGTGTGTGAGGGTTGCCTTGCTTTTATGCTTTTAAGGATGTTCTTTTTCGTTGGCAGGTGCTGAGGGTCCAGAGCGGCAGCCTGTTGGTCCCCTTTTTTCCCACTTTTGGTTTACTGAGTCACGGATGCAGTGTGGTTTGGATCCCTCCCATTATGTTACCGCTGTCGTGGTAAGCCCCAGCCCAGGCCTCTTTTCTTTTTGACTCCTCCCATCACCACTTTATTTGTATTATTCATGGTTTGTCACTCATTTTAAGATAATCGTTTAATAAAATAACTACTTTTATCATTGTAAATCACGATCTTGTTCTGTGGGATTTTGGGGATTAATGTAGAGTTTGTGATTGATCAAACCTGTTACATCCTGGGGTGAAAGTCCCCAGGTGGCGTTGTCAGCAAACTACCTACCCCGCTCGCTTTGCCACACACGCAATGACACCACAGCCCCTCCATGCAGGCCAGTGATGCACCCAATCAGTCATCTGGGAAATATGGATTGTGTGTCCAAACTGGGGACAGATGCTTGTGTATACACCTTCAGAGATCAAGCACATGTCCTTGTTCCCATGTTTTTGTAAAAGTAGGAATTGAACGGCATTGTTTCCACCCAGTTTCGAACCAAGGATCTTTTACATGTGAATGGGGATCAATGGGGAATGGGCTGTGAAGAGGACTGGCGAGGTCACAAAGCAGTTGCCAAACAATGAATCACGACAATGTGTCCAAAGTGGGGGCAGAATGACAATTGTCCAAATTGACAAATATTTCTCCTTTGTAGGGAAAATTGTAGTTCATATAACATGTTCCAGAAATAATGGGCTTTTTCTCAACAAAACAAGAAATCACAATTGGAAATGAGGCTTGAAAGGTTTAAAAGCCAGCTGTGAAGAAAGCACCTGAGCCAACCTCAGGCTCACCTTAATGTCTCAGTGAACTCAAGGTTGGCTGGATGGGCGGGATTTTGAAGTTAAGGTCCTTTTTCCAAACTATTTGCCAAGTCACAATGCAAATCAGGATTATGCTGAAAACCGTGCTTGAACCAGGGACCTTCAGATCTTCAGTATAACGCCCTCCCACCTGAGATATTTCAGCTGCTAAAGTGTCTCTCAGTCTGGGCTAAAAGAAGGGCAGTGTGACACTGGGTCTGTGCCACATAAGTTGCTGTGTCCCTGGTCCAGTATGTTGTCATCTTGGGTTGGAATGTCCCCATGCTGGTAACAGGTGGGGAATACAGTCCGTTGATGAGAATAAGCGGTGCAGAAAATGGATGGATTTCATTGGTTGAAGTCTCCAGCTACCATAAAATTGTTCATGGTCCACTTTGGCCAATTGACACCACATCAAAGATGGCGGCGCGCACAGACGCAGCGGCTCACGGCTCTCCCTTTCAGTGCTTTTTTTGCTTATTTTATGTGTGTTTGTCTATGGACTCTATCCACGTATACATCGGCATTACACCACTACACCCGACAGGACCTTGTGGACATCGGCTACCGACACAAACTGGCAGTTTGCAGAGACTTTCATCGTCGACACAACATCCCAGACGAACTAGCGAGACCAACGGGCGCTCCGTGGATTGTTGTCGGGTCTGGAAAGAGGCGCAGGCGGCGTCGGGAGCACAAGCAGAAGCGGGGTCGCAGGTCCGGCCTACTGCTACGGCTACGAAACAACCCACATAAGCCACCCCTGCCCAGCCTGTACCTCACCAACGCCAGATCCATTACCCACAAAAAGGACGACCTGGAGTTACAACTTGAGGGAAACCGCTACATTCGTGACTGTTGTGTTCTAATCATCACAGAGACCTGGCTCAAACCGACGATCCCCGATGCTAGCGTGCAGCTAGCCGGCCGCTCTCTACACCGCTGGGATCGAACAGAGGACTCCAGTAAGAGCAGAGGTGGGGGGGTCTGTATTTACGTGCATGAGGATTGGTGCAACAACAGCAAGATCATAGAGACTCACTGCTCCCCTGACATTGAGTACATGTCCGTAAGATGCCGGCCGTATTTTCTCCCGAGGGAGCTAACTGTTGTGATCGTCACCGCTGTTTACATCCCACCGGATGCTAACGCTAGCACAGCACTCTCTCTCCTGTTGAACGTCATCAATGAACATCAGCGGGCCCACCCTGATGGTTTTTATATTATAGCCGGGGACTTTAATAAGGCCAATTTAAAGACTGTACTCCCGAAGTTTCATCAGCATGTCAAGTGTCCAACGCGAGGAGCAAACACTCTTGATCATGTTTGCTCAAACATAAAGCACGGCTACAGAGCAACACCACTCCCCCACCTCGGACAGTCAGACCATCTCTCCCTGCTGCTCACTCCTGCATACACCCCCCTCACACGCAGATCCAGACCCACCAAAAAGATCATCACCACATTGCCGGAAAATGCACTCAGTGAACTTCAGGACTGCCTCCAACACACAGACTGGGACCTATTTCAACATCAGGACCTGGAAACATACACAGTGACAGTACTAGACTATATCAAGTTTTGTATGGGAACTGTGTCTGTGGACAAAGTCATCCGGATTTTTCCAAACCAGAAACCCTGGATGACCAGCCAGGTCCGCTCCCTCCCCAAAACCCGCGACTCTGCCTTCAGGTCAGGCGACAGAGCTCTGTACAGTACGGCTCGAGCTGACCTGAGAAGAGGAATAAAAACAGCCAAAGCGGACTACAACAGGAGGATAGAGTCCCACCTCTCCAGCACGAGAGGTGTGGCAGGGACTGCAGAGCATCACTAACTTCAGAGGACGTGATGTGATGTCAGGAGACCTGAGCGTGTCTCTGGCAGAGGAACTCAACAGTTTCTTTGCCCGCTTTGAAACACCACAGCCACACTCATCTTCTCCAGCCCTGCCCCCAGCCCCTCCCGGCCCCACGATGACCCCCCCCCCCCATTAACTGTAAGAGAGCATGACGTGAGGCGTGTGCTCCAAGCAGTGGACCCCAGGAAGGCCCCGGGCCCTGACAGCGTACCTGGAAAGGTTCTCCGAGCACACCAGTCCGGAGTCTTCTGCAGGATTTTCAACCTCTCCCTGGCCCAAGCAGTCATCCCCACCTGCCTGAAATCCGCCACAATCATCCCCATCCCGAAAAAGTCACCCGCATCCAGCCTCAGTGACTATCGCCCTGTTGCCCTCACACCCATAATCATGAAGTGCTTTGAGAGACTGGTCCTCCAGCACATAAAAGGCTGCCCCCCCACTCGACCCCCACCAGTTTGCATACCGGACGAACAGATCCACAGAGGACGCCATCGCCATAGCCCTGCACGCGGTGCTGAACCACCTGGAACAACAGCACAGCTATGCCAGGATGCTCTTTGTGGATTACAGCTCGGCCTTCAACACCATCATCACGGACATCCTAACTACAAAACTGGACACCCTAGGCCTCCCTCCCCTCACATGCAGATGGATCAAGGACTTCCTAACAAACAGACCCCAGACTGTGAGACTCGGCCCCCACCTTTCCTCCACCCGCAGTCTGAGCACCGGATCACCACAGGGCTGCGTGCTGAACCCCCTCCTGTACTGCCTCTACACACACGACTGCAGTCCGGCCCATGAGAGCAACATCATCGTCAAGTTTGCTGACGACACCACAGTGGTCGGACTGATCCACAGGGAGACGAGGCAGCTTACAGGGAGGAGGTCCAGAGGCTGACGACCTGGTGCTCCGACAAGAACCTAGCCCTGAACACACACAAAACAAATGGAGATCATCGTGGACTTCAGAAGGAACAGAAGTGACCCGCCCCCCCTCTACATCAATGGCGAGTGTGTGGAAAGGGTCCACACATTCAGGTTCCTAGGAGTCCAGATCTCCGGCGACCTCTCCTGGACAGACAACATCACAGCTGTCATAAAGAAGGCCCAGCAGTGTCTACACTTCCTGAGAGTCCTCAGGAGGAACAACCCGAACAGGGAGCTGCTACTGGCCTTCTACCACTCGTCCATCCAGAGCCTGCTGACCTACTGCGTTTCCACCTGGTACGGAAGCTGACTGAGTCGGACAGAGGGAGGCTTCAGAGGACAGTCGCGGCAGCGCAGCGCATCATCGGCTGCCCTCTCCCCTCCCTGACGGACATCTACTCCACCCGGTGCCTCAGCAGAGCTCGCAACATCATCAAGGACAATTTACATCCCGGTGCTCAGCTGTTTGACCTGCTGCCCTCCGGCAGACGCTACAGGTGCATCAAGGCAAAAACAAGCAGACTGAGAAACAGCTTCTTCCCAAGAGCCATCACCACCCTGAACTCAGACATACAACGTACAAATGTGCAATATTTTCCATCACTGCCTCTGTTACTATCTCAATCATATTTATTTATTTAACAACCATTACAATACACTCATATGTAACTTTACTCATCTGTATACACCAGACATTATTTGCACTATGACCCATTGATCATTGCACTAAAATTAATATATCTGCTCCTGCATATGCTCCTGTGCAATACTATGTGTATATTTTGGATATCTTGTATATATCTTGTTAAATAGTCTTTTTTTCTCTACTTTATATACTTTTTTGTTTCTTTAAACTTGACTACTTCACTGGAAGGAGAAGCTCTCCAATTTCGTTGTACATCTTGTATAATGACAATAAAGGCCATTCCATTCCTATGGAACTTTATGCTGAGCCATGCGAGGTACGCCATATGGCTGAGACGGAACCTCACAAAGTTTGAAAAAAAGAAGATACCCGTATGGACATACTTTGAGGCTAATGTAAAGAAGGCCATGTCGATATGCCGGGCCGCCGACCAAGAAAGCTTCGAGAACTCTTTTACAGAAGGGAGCAGCCTAATCTCAGTAGCAGACAATGGCAAAATAATGTTCAACTTATAGGCTAGAGAGAGGACAGGGAAAAAAACATTATAATAGTAATCGAAAATAATAGTCATAATAATAATGACAACAATTACAAATATATATATATATATATATATATATATATATATATATATATATATATATATATATATATATATATATATGTATATATATATATATATATATATGTATATATATATATATATATATGTATATATATATATATATATATATATGATTTTTAAAAAATAATAATTAAAAAAAACGCAGATCTGTGATGTACTGTTGTAAGTTCTATAATAAAAAAATAAAAAAACGTCCGATCTCAGACGCTAAGAAGGGGCCGGCCTGGTTAGTACTTGGATGGGAGACCGCCTGGGAATACCAGGTGCTGTAAGCTTTTTATGGTTTCTGCTCTTGCCTGACAGCAGAGGGCGCTGTTTGACACTTTTTTTCTGGAGTCTAGCCTGCATCACCTTCAAATAGGATCTTTTCAGTTGACCTGGCACCTTACGGCCATACTACCCTGAAAAAAAACGGTGAGAGCAGTTGCAGAGTAGATCACAGAGAGATATTTTTTGAGATATATTCAGTTTTTTCTTTTCTATTGAAAGTGTTTTTTTTTCTTAAAAATTCTCTTTTGTGAATGTTCAGGGAGTGGGTCCGCTCCCCCCTCCCTGTCCTCCCCCACCCCCCAAATTTGTGGCTGGTGGGGGGAGGGGCACTTTTTGTTTTAAACAAGGAGCACAAGTCAAGCTGGTAGCAAGGGAGCCATCAGACAAGGCTGCTGCCTATCCTAGGCAATTAGCTGTGGCAGTGGAAGTCGTGGGTGAGGGGGCCATTGCACCACTGGACAAGGGAATTGTTCTAAACTGTGGAACCATGACAGGATGCAGATTTAAAGGAATAAATAGATACGAAGTCACAATGAAGGATATGGAGGGTAAAAAGAAGCTCTTGGATGGTCTAAGAATCCAGAATTGCAGGTTAATTGCCTCTGAACCATGCAGAGATGAACTGACTGTTTCTTTTTTAAGTCACCCGGTATATACTGTTGGAATTTGACCACCTGTTATTAGGTCAGTGATTCCTGTGGGTGTCGTGTTGGAGGCGAGAGATGACAACGAACTTGTCAGTTATATGGTTTACTCCGGGCTCATAAGTATTTCCCTAACACCTGCAGAGACGTAGGCTTTACTTACAGGTCAGAACAAATGAGTACAGCTAACTGTCCCTGCCCGGCTTTTTTATGCTAAGAAATGTTGGTAGATCTCTGGCGCATCACAGGTGGCCCCCTCCTCTCCTCGGCCGACATCTTCTCACCAAAGGGAAATGTCCACCTCCAAGCAGGGTGGGAGTGGTGGAGCCAGCTGTTATCGACAGGCCGTGGCTGCCGACGTCATGCTCCCCCGTTATCTGTTGTTAGTCAAGATTGTGGATGTGTAGGAGAGCTCCGGAACTGTATGTGCCTGAAAGCAATTATGTGTCTTGTGATTTGCCCAAGGTTGCTTGGTTCTACTTGATTAAATGTAGTGCATAGTTATATGAGTGAGACACAAGAAATAGGAGACAAACATACATGAGACACAAAAAATAGGAGACAAACACATGAAATCCTTCAATACTGAAGACAGTGAAATAATTAAGAAACTGGAGGACTGGGGTGTGACAGTTGTGTCACCAATAAAGAGGAGAAAGTGGCCAGGAACGGACATTTTGGATGGCACACGCTTCTGCCGCATCAAATTCAATGAAAGGGTCCGCTCACTCCCCTTCGCAACCGAATTCTCAACACTTGAAGGGGAAGAATATTTCAAGGTGATGCACGATAGGCAGGTCAAGGTGTGCAGGCTCTGTATTCAACCTGGGCACAGCCTAAGAGAGTGCCCGGAATTCAAGTGCTTCAGCTGCGGTGCACAGGGCCACTACGCCAGGGAGTGCCGTCAATCAAGCGACCCAGCGGGAGATGAGGAGATGCCGGAAGCCAGAATCCAAGCAGAGGCGGTCAGCATGGAGGAGGAAGAGGGGCAAAGGCCTCAGAACGTCAAGATCACTGCAGCAGCAAGGATGGAAGACGAGGAACAGAGTCCGTGAGGGTTCGTGAGGACGGCGCAAATGAGACAGCAGAGCTGAAGCGCAAAAGGAGCGACGGGAATGAAGAGAGTGTGGAAGAGCTAACAGCAGGACGAGAAGACGAGACAACAGGAGAGGACACGGTCAACGAAAGGAGGAATGACATTGCTGACAAGAGGCATAATCATGGGGAGGAAAGATGGAGGAGAGTGATTGATGGGTTCAAGGTGATTGAGGGAATTTGGGGAGAGGAAAGGGAGCTGGAAGTGTGTGGGGCAACAACGAGTAAAACTAGAGAGAGTCTAAAAGATGTATCGAGTGAGGGAGAAAAGGGTAACGGGGAAGAGACGAAGGGAACATTACATCATTCCCAAGTGAGGAGTCGGATAAGGAGCAGGAGGGTTTGACAGTGCAAGAGGAGATCAAGGGGAGAACAGCTGATCGGAAGGAGACAAAGAAACTGATCAGATTAATGTAGAATTAAAAGTGGGGGGTGTCAGACTTTTCTCCTTCTCACATGAAGTCAATGCTGACGCTTTCCTCATTCAATGGGAACGGACTAAGAAATAAAGAGAGACTGCTTTATGCAATGCAAATATGTAAAGAGGACATCGTTTGTCTGCAAGAGACTAACTGGGATGAGGGGGTTATAGATTATGTAGAGAAAGAGTGGATTGGGGAAATATTTGTTAATAATGGAGAGAAGAATGTGAGGGGTGTGGCAATATTAGTTAGGAAGGGAGTGGTGGAAGATGTAAAGGAGTGTGGGAAGGATGGGAAGGGGAGGGTTTTAGGGATTGAGTTTCATTATGGTGGCAAAACATATCAGCTATGGAACATCTATGAGAGGGAAAGGAAGGTTTTTTGGGAGTTTGAAGGAGTTCATGGAAGAGAACTGTGTGATGGTCTGGGATTTCAATGTGTGGTGTGGGAGGTTGGATGTGTGCACAGGGATGAGGTTCAGGGATGACAGCTTAAGGGGGGTTCTACTGCAAAATATGAGAGCAAATGGAATGGTGGATGTATGGCGGGAACGAAACCCAGCAGGGAAGGTGTTCACAAGGAAACAAGTGGTGGGGGGGTGCTCAAACAAAGCAGAATAGATTTGGTTTGGGTAAAAGAAAACATCTTAAACAAGATAAGATCAATCAAATATAAGATGACTGCAATCAGCGATCATGCAATTGTGTGTTTGACTATATCACAAGGGAGGGAGGGGAGGGGAGGCGGGGTGTGGTGTTTGAATGGAAGCCTACTGCACAACACTAAATATAAAAATCAAGTTGTATGAGCCAGTCAATTGTAGAGTTTATTTATGCTATGATGCACAACTTAAATATTGTTTGAAATATGAAATGGGAATATTTATTTTAATCAATTGTTGTTGCTGTTTTTGTTTCAAATAATGGTGCTGCTTATTATAAAGACTCCATTCAGGTGTGCGGCCGGGCACATGTTGGGGGAGGTGCTGTGTCGCACGGTGAGGTGGAAGCTTTGGACTGCTGTGGAGGCACACGGTTTTCTTTTACCGTGTCTGATTTGAGTTATCCTTTTTTGAACAATTAACCTTTTTGTCATAGCATTCTATAAAATAAAACCTTTCATTTTTGCAACTATATGGACTATGGACACGAGTAAACCAGGGCCTTACACAGAGGTGCCAATCTGCACCTACACAAGTGGAGACATGCATTGCAATATGGATGAATGATAGTATGTATGAGGATAATGTTGGGGAATGGTGGGAAAGGGTCAAAAGAGCAATTAAAATATTGAGCATAAAATATGGGAGAGATAAGAGCAGGAGAGAGAAAGAAAGAGAAAGGAGGCTGAGGGATGAGCTGGACAAGGAGAATGAAAAAATAGACAATGGGGGAAGTGATCTAACAAAATACATAGCCCTAAAATATGAATGAGAGGATATAGAGGAGAGGAAGTGTAGAGGGGCGATGGTGAGAAGTAGAGCAAGATATGTGATTGAGGGAGAAAAATGTAGTGGATATTTTCTGGGCTTGGAAAAAACAAACCAGAAAAGGAGCTTCATAGGGGAGATAGAGGATGGGGACGGGGGGATCATCACAGATGGATTTGGAATAGTGGAGAGGGTAGAGCAGTTTTATAGGGACCTATTTAAAGAGGAAAAGGTCGACAAAAGAGTCATGGAACAGCTTCTAGAAAAGGTGAGGGTCAAGGTCAGCGAGGGAGATAAATTAATAAGTGAAAAAGAAATAGATAGAAGAGAGATAGATAGAGCAATTAGCGAATTAAAAAGGAATAAAAGTCCAGGTTCGGATGGACTGATAGGAGAATTTTACATTGAGTTTAAAACCATACTAACTCCAGTACTATATAGATTATTTAAGTGGATGGAGGAGACAGGGGAGATGCCAAATAGTATAAGAATGGGGGTTATAATTTAGTATATAAAAAGGGTGGGAGGGAAAAATTAGAAAACTATAGACCAATTAGTATGTTGAATAATGATTATAAAATATTGGCAAAAGTAATCACAAACAGGTTAAAGAGATTCATAGGGAAAATTATAGGAAAAACACAATCTTACGGCATACCTGGGAGGGACATCACAGACACAATATGTTGTATTAAGGATGTAATTGATTATATGAAAAAGGCGGTGGAGGGATTATCATGAGCATAGATTTAAATAAGGCTTTTGACAGGGTGAATCACGAATATTTATTTACATTACTTAAAAGAATAGGGTTTGGAGATAGGCTGGTAGGCTGGATAAAAAGAATGTATAAAAATGTCGTAAGCGTTATAAAAGTTAACGGCGTTCTAACAGGGTCAATAAGATTAGAAAGGTCTGTCAGACATGGCTGCCCGATGTCGGCCTTATTATACTCTCTATCAGCCGAACCGCTGGCATGGCTATTGCAAGGGAACAATAATATTAGAGGGATAAATATACCAGGAGGACAGAGGAGCTTAGTATACCAATATGCAGATGACACAACTATCACAGTAAAAGATGAGGAGAATGTAGGAGAAGTACTGGAAAGTATGAAAGCCTATGGTAGGGCATCGGGGGCAAAGGTCAACATTGGGAAGTTGGAGATGATGTATATAGGAGTAAGTGAATCAGGGAAGAATTAGATGGGGTTAAAGGTGAAGAAGGACTATATGAAGATCTTAGGGATAAATGTGGGGATAGAGGGAGTAGAAGGAAGGGATAGACAGTACGAAGGAATAATAAACAGTATGAAGAATACATTGAAATTTTGGAAAAAGAGAGGACTAAAATTAAAAGGGAAAGTGGTGGTGGTGAATGCACTGCTAATGAGTAAAATGATCTACGCAATGAGAGTGTTGGATGTGCCTGACAGAGTGGTGAAAGAGGTGGAGGGGTTGGTGAATGACTTTTTGTGGGACGGGAAAGGGGCCAGAATAGCACGGGAGGTTTTAGAGAACGAATACAAGGATGGTGGATTAAAACTAGTAAGTCTAGAATGCAAAAAGAAGGCAATGAGGGTGAAGACAATGGTGAACTATTTAGCTGTTAAGAATGATCACGTGTGGAAGGCTTTTCTGAAGGAAGCAATCAGTCAATGTGGGGGGTGCGGAGAGAGTGGTGTATACATGGAAATGAAAAAAGGAATGTTGAATGGAGTGAGTGAGTTTTACAAAGAGGTGTTGAGTGCATGGGGGGAGTTTGTAAAGAACATAAGCTATGAATGTCAAAATCTAAAACAAATATGGGAACAACCTCTCTTCTTAAATCCAAAAATCACAAGCGACGGAAGAATGATGGACAATATGCTGATCAGGAGGGCAGGTATAAGGAAAGTTAGAGATATAGTGTATGAATATGTACCTGGTTTCATGTCAGCACAAGTGAAATTGAGGGGGGATGACATTGGGGTGGGAGAGGTGGAAAAAGTGATTATAAAATCAAAGATGGGATGCCGAGGGAGTGGAGAATGATGATTGAAAGAGGGCATAAGGTGGGGGATGACTGTGAGCTGGAACTCTATGTGGGAGAAGGGAAAAGTAAGAAGAGACTGGAGAATGTAAAAACTAAGATATTGTATGCATATTTTAAAGGAGAGAATGTTAGAAGGCCGGCATCGGAAAGAGTGTGGGAAAAAGCAATAGAAGGAATGGATGTAAAGAAAATATGGGCAAATATGAGAGTGAAATGGAACACCAGTGAATGTGAGCACATGGACTTCATGCTAAGACACAATAGAATATTCAATAATCTAATTATAAGCAAATTTGATGAGAATGTAAGCAAAGAATGTGAAGTATGTGAAAAGAAGGTAGAAACATTTATGCATGAGTTCATAGAATGTGAAGGGTTAATAACATATTTTGACAAAATGAGAAAGCTCATAACGAGTTGTTGGGGGGGGGGGTAGATTTGTAAGGGACATGGACTGGAAAGAACTGTGGTTATTTGGTGTAAATAAAAGGGTGGGAGAATGCAAATCTGTTAAAATATACATTGAGCCATGCAAGATATGCTGTTAAAGTACGAAGAAATATGATTCACTATGACAAGAGAAATGTGGATGTATGGCAAATTTTTAAAAGTATAATGAAAAAAGACATTTCCATTTTGTATTATTACTTGGAGGAGGGGGAATTCTATCATGCTTTTGTGAAAGGGAATACAATGGTGTATATAAATGAAGAATTGGGACTGAAATTCAGAATTGATGTGTAAAGTATGTTGAATGTATGAAAATAATAATAATAATAATAAAAAAAGCATTCAGTGCTCTCACCGCCGCAGCCCGGTTTTGATTCCCGGTCAGGGAATTGACATTTGGATAGGTTTTTACTGGACATAGGATTTGTCTTGAGCCTCGGTGGAATGGTTGGGGTCACCTTGAAGCGCTACTTGGGAACAATAAATCACGAACTGGGTTTCTTCACTATTACATGACAAGATACTGGATTAGGTTTGGGGGATTTGTCTGACACTGATGGATAGATCCTGGACTCATTTCCGATACCACATCTCTTTTACAAAATACAAAGGATTCCTTGGAGAATGTGGGTATCGATTCGGTGAGAGCACCAAGTCCTAGCCACTAGACAACCAGGGACTGCATCATGGCTGCACTCTGAAAGGCAGAGACTGTGTCGCTTTGACGTACTCCAGCAAAGGAACCAAAATAGTTCTGAGACTGGACCTTCTCTGCCAACAATGCATCAGCAGGGGAATTAGCTCAAATGGTAGAGCGCTTGCTTAGCATGTGAGAGGTAGCAGGATCAATACCCACATTCTCCAAGGAATCCATTGTATTTTGTAAAAGAGGTGTGGGATCGGAAATGAGTCCAAGATCTTTCCCTTTGGCGTCAGACAAATACCCCAAACCTCTTCCTGGTTGCGTTCTCTAGACCAGTCTCTTGTCATGTAGTGAAGAAAACCAGTCTGTGATTTATTGTTCCCAAGTATCTCTTCATGGTGACCCCAACCATTCCACCGAGGCCGAAGAATAGGTCAAAACCTATCCAAATGTCAATTTCCTGACCGGGAATCGAACCCGGGCCGCGGCGGTGAGAGCACCGAATCCACGCCACCAGACCACCAGGCACTGCTTTAGGTCTGCACTCAGAAAGGCAGAGACTGTGTCGCTTCTCTTTGTGTTGAGGATGAGGGAGGAGGAATCTTCTGGCATTCTGGACTTGACCACAGTAGGAGGATAAAAGAGGTTGGTTTCCTCCTTGATAGATGAGGACAACTCAATGAAGACAAAATGAAAACAAAATCTTCTGGCCTACTGTATTTCTCCTTGCAGAGATGAAGAAGCCCCGGTCCCGAAATGTCCACCTCCAAGATGGACTGAGGTCTTAAACTACCCACATGGACAAGCCAAATATCTTCCGGAAAAAAAAGAGTTCATGGTCAGACAAGACAAAGGTTGAGCCGGTCACCCGAAATGGAAACTTTTGATCTGAGTGTCCACGATTCAAGTCCCTGTTCAGGTGACCAGGTCTGAGGTCCACTTGCAAACGCAAACTTTTTGCCCTCAAAATACAAGGGCAAAAGGCCTTGGTACTTTATGGAAACTACATTTGGAGCCTGGCTTTTAACTGGAACTGGAAAGACTTGTGGCCTTCGAACCCACGCCTCATTAGAGACTGCAACCTGAATGCAGCGCCTTCGACTGCTCGGCCATCCTGACCGTGCAGGTCTCGCTCCTTCTGTTCCCTTAGAAACAAGGTCAACTGTGGAATTGATCAAACATCAGGATGGCCACATCAATTAAAACAGAAAAAGGTCCGATTAGCTCAGTCGGTAGAGCATGAGACGCTTAAGCTCATATTGGGCGAGTCAGCAGTTTTATTGATACATCTGAAAGATATCTTTCCTGTTGAAAATTGTTCAACATGCTGAAAACATTTCATTCCAAATACACAAAAACAAATCTTCTGACCAAAGGCCTGGGGGCTCACTTCGTAGGGCATCAGACTCTGAGTATCAAGAGTTCAAGTCCCTTCAGAGATCAAGCACATGTCCTTGTTCCTATTTGTCACCTTGACTTTTTTTTGTAAAAGAAGGACTTGAAAGGCCATCTTTCCACCGAGTTTCGAACTGGGGACCTTTTGCGCGTTAGGCAAATGTGATAACCATTACACTATCGAAAACTGAAGGAAGGGGCTTTTAAGGGGGCTGGTGAAGTCACAAAGCAGTTGCCAAACAATGAAACGCGACGATGTGTCCAAAGTGGGGGCAGATTGACAATTGTCCAATTGGACAAAGATGTCTCCTTTGTAGGGAAAATTGTTCCAGAAATAATGGGCTTTTCTTCAACAAAACAAGACATCACAATCGCGGCTTGAAAGAAACACCTTAGCCACCCTCGGGGTCACTTTGATATCTCGATGGACTCAACTTGTGCCCTTGGAGTCAATGGTTTGTAAATAGGCTTGTAACCTCCTTTAACCTTGTCTGGATGGCTGGACGTCTGGCCTTTTGAAGAATGAAGTTAAGGTCCTTTCAGCCAGCCAATAAGCATTTTCAAACTATTTGCCAAGTCACAAAATAAACAGGGATTGTTCTGAAAACCGGGCTTGAACCAGGGACCTTTAGAACTTCAGTCTAACGTTCTCCTAAGTGAGTATTTCAGCTTCTGAGGTGGTGTTCTGCTTTTTCAGTCGTGGGTAAATGTGGGGGCAGGGTGAAGCTGTGTCTGTGCCACGTGTGTTGCTGTGTACCTGGTCCAGTGTGTTCTCATCTTGGGTTGGAATGTCCCCATGCTGGTAACGGGTGGGGAATACAGTCCGTTGATGAGGATAAGAGCTACAGAAAATGGGAAGGATTTCACTGGTTGAAGTCTCCAGCTACCATAAAAACGATCATGGGCCACAAGCCTGTTCTGAATCCCGCTTTGGCCAATCGACACTACATCGACTCAGCAGCATTCCTTGTTAGTATAGTGGCCAGTATCTCCGCCTGTCACATGGAAGATTGCGCGGTTCGATTCCCAAACGGGGAGTTCCTATTTTGTATGTCACTTTGAACCTTGAGCAGGGTTGCGGTTGCAACAACCAGTCCGGGAGAACAAGACCTCTATTCATCTTCTTCTCCAAGTGCTCAGCTGTGTTGTACAATCTGACAGTCCTTTGCTACCAAATCATTCCAGTCGTGGATAATGGACCTGACCAGAGCGAAAGAAGCCTTAATGTGGTGCTTTAGACCACTCATCCACACAACCCAAAACGGTGCCCTGATCAGGAAAAAACTGTGACCTTGTGAGGTTCGCTGACAACGGAGGACACTGAAATGGAGCCACACAAAGGAGGGTACCTGCACTGTTTACGTGTCCGTTGACCAGGTTGCAGATGGATTGCCTTTGTTCCTTTTGAAAATCCACATTTTAACACCCCATTTATGAAAGACGTAAAGACCATCAGGAGGTAGACTGGGATTCGATTGGCAGACTTGGAATTGCTTGTCCATGAGGACCAAGACAAATCCTATCTCCACTCAAAACCTAACCAAATGTCAGTTCCCTGACCGGGAATCGAACAACAGCCGCGGTGGTGAGAGCACCAAGTCCCAGCCACTAGACAACCAGGGACTGCATCATGGCTGCACTCTGAAAGGCAGAGACTGTGTCGCTTTGACGTACTCCAGCAAAGGAACCAAAATAGTTCTGAGACTGGACCTTCTCTGCCAACACTGCATCAGCAGGGGAATTAGCTGAAATGGTAGAGCGCTCGCTTAGCATGTGAGAGGTAGCGGGATCAATGCCCGCATTCTCCATAAACTCCTTTGTTTTTTGGATGAAATGTTCCCAAGTAGCGAATACTAATCCGGGCCCCAATCCCGATATCTAGGCCAAACACAGCCATCGGTATCACCCTAAACCCAGTCCTAACCTAAACCCAGTCCCAACTGCATTCTCCCCTCTAGCACCTTGTCTTGTTGTGGGATCAATGCCCGCAGTCTCCAAGGAGTTCTTTGCCCTCTTTAAAAGAGATGTTGGGATTGGATCTACCTCTTAGCATCCGAACAATACCCCAAACCAGGGGAATTACCTCAAATAATAAAGTGCTTGCTGAGCATGCGAGAAGTAGCAGAGTCGATACCCGCATTCTCCAAGGACTCCTTTGTATTTTATAAATGAGATGTGGGATCGGAAATGAGTCCAGGATCTATTCCTCAGCGTCCGACAAATACCCCAAACCTAATCTTGGCCGCGTTCTCTAGATTGGTCTCTTATCAAGGAATAGTGAAGAAACCCAGTAAGTGATTTATTGTTCTCAAGTAGCGCATCAAGGTGACCCCAACCATTCCACCGAGGCCTTGCAGAGATGAAGAGGCCCCGGTCCCGAAATGTCCACCTCCAAGATGGACTGAGGTCTTAAACTACCCACATGGACAAGCCAAATATCTTCTGGACAAAAAGAGTTCATGGTCAGACACGACAAAGGTTGAGCCGGTCACCCGAACATGAAACTTTTGATCTGAGTGTCCGGGATTCAAGTCCCTGTTCAGGTGACCAGGTCTGAGGTCCACTTGCAAACGCCTCCTTTTTGCCCTCAATATACGAGGGCAACAGGACAATCCCTTGGTACTCTATGGAAACTACATGAGGAGCCTGGCTTTTAACTGGAACTGGAAAGACTTGAGGCCCCGCACACAAACCAAGTATCTTCTGATCAGCTGATCCTTGACATCAGCTGTCACAGACATTGGCGTCGTTTGGGGACCTCATCCTGATCCACGGTTACCACTGATTTGTAGAGTAAGTCAATAAGTCATCATACTCTTACTGGTAAAGGAAGACACAGTCCAAACACTTGATTGCTGCAGGGCAAGTAGGTTCCATCAAGACTTGAACTTGGATCACTGGATTCAGAGTCCAGAGTGCTAACCATTACACCATGGAACCCTTTTTTTGGATGTGACTGGCACCTTCTGGCGTAACAATGGAGGCTTTGCAAACCAGGACACCAACTTTACTCTTTGATGAGCACAAAGTATTTTTGGGTACAATCCAGGGGTCTTGTGCTCTCACGGAAATGGCTGTCCTTTTCCAACAGGAGTTGAGATGAAATGTATTAAAATAGACAAACTGCATTGATCACTCAGAATCAGAATTTCTCAGTTTGCCAATTTCAGACTGCGTGACAAAGACTCAAGTCCAACTCCATCGACAGGGAAGCGGAGGTCCTTCAGACAAGACGGTATTGCCATTCTTTCCTGGCAGACATAACATGAGCAAAGGGCTTGTCCTTCGAGCCGGACTTGAACCAGCTACCTAAAGATGCCAGCTTGAACCACTTCAGTACTCCGCTCTTCCAACTGAGCTATCGAAGGTCTTGCTCTTTTGAGGCTAGTGAGGACGGCCGAGCGTTCGATGGCGTCTCATTGAGGTTGTGGCTGAGAATGCCACGATTGACAGAATTTGGATTAGATAATCAAGTCTTGTGGTGGAGAGTCTCAGGTGGAGAGTCTCAGGTCGAGAGGTGTGACGTTTCTGATCGAATTCAGAGATCATCAGTTGGTCCTGAAAACGGTCTTGGCACTTTTTTTCACGATGAAAGGTATGAAAACAGCCCTGTTGCATTGGCCGGGAATCGGACGCGGGTCTACCACGTGGATCGATCCTGGACTCATTTCCGATCGTAACATCGCTTTTACAAAAGGCAAAGAACTCCTAGAAGACTGCGGGCATTGATCCCACAGCAAGACAAGACAAGGTGATACCTATGGCTGTATTTGGCCTAGATATCGGGATTGGGGCCCGGATTAGTGTTTGGTACTTGGGAACATTTAATCACAAAAAACAAAAGAGATTTTGGAGAATGCGGGCATTGATCCCGCTCCCTCTCACATGCGAAGCGAGCGCTCTACCATTTGAGCTAATTCCCCTGCTGTTGCAGCATTGGCAGAGAAGGTCCAGTCTTAGAACTATTTTGGTTCCTTTGCTGGACTACGTCAAAGCGACACAGACTCTGCCTTTCTGAGTGCAGACCTAAAGCAGTCCCTGGTGGTCTAGTGGCTAGGATTCAGCGCTTTCACCGCTGCGGCCCGGGTTCGATTCCCGGTCAGGGAATTGACATTTGGCTAGGTTTTGACTGGAGATAGAGTCGCCAGATCTTCAACCTCCCACCTGGAGGCGAACTCGTCGCCCACAGTACCGAGGCCATGTCGGCGAAGACGGCAGTACATGGCACAGACACAGCTTCACTCTTCCCCCACTTTAGGCCCCGACTGAAAAAGCAGAACCCCCCATCGCAGCTGAAATAGCCCACTTGGGAGAGCGTTGGACTGGAGTTCTAAAGGTCCTCACAATAAACCTCACTCCTCCTGATGGTCGTTACGTCTTTCAATAATGGGGTGTTAAAATGTGGATTGTCAAAAGGAACAAAGACAATCCATCTGCAACCTGGTCAACGGACACGTAAACAGTGCAGGTACCCTGCTTTGTGCGGCTCCTTTTCAGTGTCCTCCATTGTCAGCGAACCTCACAAGGTCACAGTTTTTTCCTGATCAGGGCACCGTTTTAGGTTGTGTGGATGAGTGGTCTAAAGCACCAGATGAAGGCTCCTTTTGCTCAGCGGGCACTGGTTGAAATCCCACAGCTGGCATTTTCCTGGTCAGGTCCATTATCCACGACTGGAATGATTTGGCAGCAAAGGACTGTCAGATTGTACAACACACCCGAGCACCTCATGAGCAGAGTTATCCTTTTCCGGGAAAGAACCAAAAACTCTGACTCGAAGGTGCTGATTGCTGCTCCCAGTTGCTTCTAATTCGTCTGCGAGCAAAATTTGAATTTTAGAGTCTGGTTAATTGAAAAGATTTGCTAGCTAGCCAGGAGTTGAAACTTGAATCTTCTGAGATGAGTTATCCTTTGCCCCACCATTCGTACAACAAAAGGACCTGTCATTTAAGGTTAGCTTCTGGATTGTCACTGTTTCTCCAAGACTACAATTGGGTTGAGAGAAAAGTACTTTTTAGACAAGACAATAACAAAAGCAACACACACCTGCCATGACCCAGGGTTGGTGCGGACACAACAATGAGTACGAACCACGATATGATTACAGCTGTCTAACCCGTAGACAACACGTCATCCACTGCGCCACTAGCCATTCAACAAAATAACCTGGAGTTTAAGGTTGGGTTCTAACTAGGCTACCACAGTTTCTGCATTACCAAACACTAATTCAGATGTTGGGACTCATTTTCAGTCAACAAGACCATGTCAACAAAGGTCCTGCAGGAGATGAGGTGACCGAGAGGTTAAGGTGCTGGACTGCTAATCCATTGTGTTCTGCGTGCATGGGTTTGAATCCCATCCTCATGGGACTATACCAATGCAGTAGTTTTGACACCACCTGTGTTTTTCGGAAACATCATTAGAATGCAATTAATCAAAGTATCAGGTACGATGTTGGAGATGGAGAATGCTTTTTTAGCAGGAAAAAGACACAATATACCATTTGGAGAATGCAGGCATCGATTCCACTTCATCAATGAAATGTTTTCCGCATGTTGCACAATTTTCCACAGGAAAGAAATCTTGACGATGTATCACCAAAAGTGCTGAACCGCCCAATGTGTGGCTGAAACTAGTGCACAAGGAATAACTTGTTTAAGTAAACCTTTTAAACCTCGATGACCCATCAAGAAGTCAACCTTTGTTGGTTCAATTCTCCCAGTCACGATGAGGATGTGTGCTGGTTTAGTGCATATGCAGAACTTAGTTCCCATCGTGTAACCATGTTTGGTGTGTTTGAGGGGGTATAGCTCAGTGGTAGAGCATTTGACTGCAGATCAAGAGGTCTCCGGTTCAAATCCGGATGCCCCCTGATGCACTTCTTCGGTTTAAGAATAGTCTAAGAGTACATGAATGCATGGCTCATAATAGCAACAACTTCGGTGTAATATAACTCGAGATTGTTTCCCTTTTTGCATGGCTCCTTTCTACATTCTTCACACTGACATGAAATTTCTGCAGTGGCTTTTGTCCAATTTCCTCGCGGATGACACAGCCCCCCCCCCACCCCCCACGTCTAAGAGAAAGTCCAGCCGCACCACAAAACAAAGTCATTTCAGCTGCTTTTACCCACGATCTTATCTTTTCCGTGCTGACTCAAAGCTTAGGACCATCGGACCAGAGCTCTGCCTTTGGGTTCAGCTCCCACATCACTGTGGCGGACCAGTGGAGCATCCAACGTAGATCAACTGGTAAACTGTCATGTTAGATGCCAAGAACAAGACGCCAAGGTACCTTGAACTCCTCCAGTGGGGGTCAGATCTCTTCCCCAACACATAGACAATTTCATTGAAATGTCAAGACAACCTCTTTTGTCCTGCTAATGTGGTCTGTTTTGTTAGCCCAAATGTCCAAAATCACAAGGGTTTTGCCTTTGTAGGGAGCATTGTAGTACATGTCACATGTGTACTACACATGACATTAGAAAGGATGGGAATTTCTTCAACACAACAAGATTTCTGATTCAAAAACATTTTGTTGAAGAAAAGCCCATTATTTCTGGAACATCTTATGTGAACTACAATTCTCCCTACAAAGGAGAGATCTTGGTCCATTTGGACAATTGTCAATCTGCCCCCACTTTGGACACATCATCATGTTTCATTGTTTGGCCACTGCTTTCTGAGTTTCGCCAGTACTCTTATAACCCCCCCCCCCCCTCCTCCACTCCGGGTTTCCATAAATTAGTGGTTATCCCGTTTGCCTCACACGCATAAGGCCCCCTGTTTAAAACTGGGTGGAAACATGGGCTTTCTATTCCCTGTTTTACAAAATAACTGGTGGTCTAGTGGCTAGGGTTCGGTGCTCTCACCGCCGCGGCCCGGTTTTCGATTCCCGGTCAGGGAATTGACATTTGGATAGGTTTTTACTGGAGAGAGGATTTGTCTTCGGCCTCGGTGGAATGGTTGGGGTCATCTTGAAGCGCTATTTGGGAACAATAACTCACAGACTCGGTTTCTTCACTATTACATGACAAGAGACTGGTCTAGAGAACGCGGCCAGGATGAGGTTTGGGTTATTTGTCTGACGCTGATGGATAGATCCTGGACTCATTTCCGATCCCACATCTCTTTTACAAAATACAAAGGATTCCTTGGAGAATGCGGGTATCGATTCTGCCGCATCTCGCATGCTAAGCAAGCACTTTACCATTTGAGGTAATTCCCCTGGTTTGGGGTATTTGTCGGATGCTAAGGGGTAGATCCAATCCCAACATCTCTTCTACAAAAGGTGAAGAACTCCTTGGAGACTGTGGGCATTGATCCCAAACAAGACAAGACAAGGTGCTAGACAGGAGAATGCAGTTAGGACTGGGTTTAGGGTGATACCTATGGCTGTACTTGGCCTAGATATTGGGATTGGGGCCCGGATTAGTGTTTGGTACTTGGGAACATTTAATCACAAAAAAACAAAAGAGGTTTTTGGAGAATGCGGGCATTGATCCCACTACCGCTCACATGCAAAGCGAGCGCTCTACCATTTGAGCTAATTCCCCTGCTGTTGCAGCATTGGCAGAGAAATCTTCTGGCATACTCTACTTGTCCTTGCAGAGATGAAGTGGCCCTGGTCCCGAAATGTCCACCTCCAAGATGGACTGAGGTCTTAAACTACCCACATGGACAAGCCAAATATCTTCTGGACAAAAAGAGTTCATGGTCAGACACGACAAAGGTTGAGCCGGTCACCCGAACATGAAACTTTTGATCTGAGTGTCCGGGATTCAAGTCCCTGTTCAGGTGACCAGGTCTGAGGTCCACTTGCAAACGCCTCCTTTTTGCCCTCAATATACGAGGGCAACAGGACAATCCCTTGGTACTCTATGGAAACTATATGAGGAGCCTGGCTTTTAACTGGAACTGGAAAGACTTGTGGCCCCGCACACAAACCAAGTATCTTCTGATCAGCTGATCCTTGACATCAGCTGTCACAGACATTGGCGTCGTCACATGCGAAGCGAGCGCTCTACCATTTGAGCTAATTCCCCTGCTGTTGCAGCATTGGCAGAGAAGGTCCAGTCTTATAACTATTTTGGTTCCTTTGCTGGACTACGTCAAAGCGACACAGACTCTGCCTTTCTGAGTGCAAACCTAAAGCCGTCCCTGGTGGTCTAGTGGCTAGGATTCAGCGCTTTCACCGCTGCGGCCCGGGTTCGATTCCCGGTCAGGGAATTGACATTTGGCTAGGTTTTGACTGGAGATAGAGTCGCCAGATCGTCAACCTCCCACCTGGAGGCGAACTCGTCGCCCACAGTACCGAGGCCATGTCGGCGAAGACGGCAGTACATGGCACAGACACAGCTTCCCCCACTTTAGGCCCCGACTGAAAAAGCAGAACCCCCCATCGCAGCTAAAATAGCCCACTTGGGAGAGCGTTGGACTGGAGTTCTAAAGGTCCTCACAATAAACCTCACTCCTCCTGATGGTCGTTACGTCTTTCAATAATGGGGTGTTAAAATGTGGATTGTCAAAAGGAACAAAGACAATCCATCTGCAACCTGGTCAACGGACACGTAAACAGTGCAGGTACCCTGCTTTGTGCGGCTCCTTTTCAGTGTCCTCCATTGTCAGCGAACCTCACAAGGTCACAGTTTTTTCCTGATCAGGGCACCGTTTTAGGTTGTGTGGATGAGTGGTCTAAAGCACCAGATGAAGGCTCCTTTTGCTCAGCGGGCACTGGTTGAAATCCCACAGCTGGCATTTTCCTGGTCAGGTCCATTATCCACGACTGGAATGATTTGGCAGCAAAGGACTGTCAGATTGTACAACACACCCGAGCACCTCCTGAGCAGAGTTATCCTTTTCCGGGAAAGAACCAAAAACTCTGACTCGAAGGTGCTGATTGCTGCTCCCAGTTGCTTCTAATTCGTCTGCGAGCAAAAATTGAATTTTAGAGTCTGGTTAATTGAAAAGATTTGCTAGCTAGCCAGGAGTTGAAACTTGAATCTTCTGAGATGAGTTATCCTTTGCCCCACTATTCGTACAACAAAAGGACCTGTCATTTAAGGTTAGCTTCTGGATTGTCACTGTTTCGCCAAGACTACAATTGGGTTGAGAGAAAAGTACTTTTTAGACAAGACAATAACAAAAGCAACACACACCTGCCATGACCCAGGGTTGGTGCGGACACAACAATGAGTACGAACCACGATATGATTACAGCTGTCTAACCCGTAGACAACACGTCATCCACTGCGCCACTAGCCATTCAACAAAATAACCTGGAGTTTAAGGTTGGGTTCTAACTAGGCTACCACAGTTTCTGCATTACCAAACACTAATTCAGATGTTGGGACTCATTTTCAGTCAACAAGACCATGTCAACAAAGGTCCTGCAGGAGATGAGGTGACCGAGAGGTTAAGGTGCTGGACTGCTAATCCATTGTGTTCTGCGTGCATGGGTTTGAATCCCATCCTCATGGGACTATACCAATGCAGTAGTTTTGACACCACCTGTGTTTTTCGGAAACATCATTAGAATGCAATTAATCAAAGTATCAGGTATGATGTTGGAGATGGAGAATGCTTTTTTAGCAGGAAAAAGACACAATATACCATTAGGAGAATGCAGGCATCGATTCCACTTCATCAATGAAATGTTTTCCGCATGTTGCACAATTTTCCACAGGAAAGAAATCTTGACGATGTATCACCAAAAGTGCTGAACCGCCCAATGTGTGGCTGAAACTAGTGCACAAGGAATAACTTGTTTAAGTAAACCTTTTAAACCTCGATGACCCATCAAGAAGTCAACCTTTGTTGGTTCAATTCTCCCAGTCACCATGAGGATGTGTGCTGGTTTAGTGCATATGCAGAACTTAGTTCCCATCGTGTAACCATGTTTGGTGTGTTTGAGGGGGTATAGCTCAGTGGTAGAGCATTTGACTGCAGATCAAGAGGTCTCCGGTTCAAATCCGGATGCCCCCTGATGCACTTCTTCGGTTTAAGAATAGTCTAAGAGTACATGAATGCATGGCTCATAATAGCAACAACTTCGGTGTAATATAACTCGAGATTGTTTCCCTTTTTGCATGGCTCCTTTCTACATTCTTCACACTGACATGAAATTTCTGCAGTGGCTTTTGTCCAATTTCCTCGCGGATGACACAGCCCCCCCCCCCCCACCCCCCACGTCTAAGAGAAAGTCCAGCCGCACCACAAAACAAAGTCATTTCAGCTGCTTTTACCCACGATCTTATCTTTTCCGTGCTGACTCAAAGCTTAGGACCATCGGACCAGAGCTCTGCCTTTGGGTTCAGCTCCCACATCACTGTGGCGGACCAGTGGAGCATCCAACGTAGATCAACTGGTAAACTGTCATGTTAGATGCCAAGAACAAGACGCCAAGGTACCTTGAACTCCTCCAGTGGGGGTCAGATCTCTTCCCCAACACATAGACAATTTCATTGAAATGTCAAGACAACCTCTTTTGTCCTGCTAATGTGGTCTGTTTTGTTAGCCCAAATGTCCAAAATCACAAGGGTTTTGCCTTTGTAGGGAGCATTGTAGTACATGTCACATGTGTACTACACATGACATTAGAAAGGATGGGAATTTCTTCAACACAACAAGATTTCTGATTCAAAAACATTTTGTTGAAGAAAAGCCCATTATTTCTGGAACATCTTATGTGAACTAAAATTCTCCCTACAAAGGAGAGATCTTGGTCCATTTGGACAATTGTCAATCTGCCCCCACTTTGGACACATCATCATGTTTCATTGTTTGGCCACTGCTTTCTGAGTTTCGCCAGTACTCTTATAACCCCCCCCCCCCACCCTCCTCCACTCCGGGTTTCCATAAATTAGTGGTTATCCCGTTTGCCTCACACGCATAAGGCCCCCTGTTTAAAACTGGGTGGAAACATGGGCTTTCTATTCCACAGGAAAGAAATCTTGACGATGTATCACCAAAAGTGCTGCACCGCCCAATGTGGGGCTGAAACTAGTTAAGTAAACCTTTTGGACCTCGATGACCCATCAAGAAGTCAACCTTTGTTGGTTCAGAACAGGCACAGAACATCCCTGCCTCCCTCTGAATCTTGCAGGTCACTGGGAAGATATTCGGCTCGAAGGACCATTTGGTCCCGAACATGAAACTTTTGATCTGAGTGTCCGGGATTCAAGTCCCTGTTAAGGTGACCAGGTCTGAGGTCCACTTGCAAACGCCTCCTTTTGCCCTCAAAATACAAGGACAACAGGACAACACCTTGGTACTTTATGGAAAATTCATGAGGAGCCGGGCTTTTAACTGGAACTGAAAAGACTTGCAGCCCCGCACTGTCTGAAGTGGGATTTGAAACCACGCCAACAAACCAATGGTTTGTAAATCAAATCAAATCAAATCAACTTTATTTGTAGAGCACTTCTCCTGCAAGGAGATGCGACACAAAGTGCATGTAAATAGGCTTGTAACCTCTTCTAACCTTGTCTGGATGTCTGGATGTCTGGCCTTTTGAAGAATGAAGTTAAGGTCCTTTCAGCCAGCCAATAAGCATTTTCAAACTATTTGCCAAGTCACAAAATAAATAGGGATTGTTCTGAAAACCGGGCTTGAACCAGGGACCTTTAGAACTTCAGTCTAACGTTCTCCAAAGTGAGTATTTCAGCTCCTTAGGTGGTGTTCTGCTTTTTCAGTCGTGGGTAAAAGTGGGGGCAGGGTGAAGCTGTGTCTGTGCCACGTGTGTTGCTGTGTACCTGGTCCAGTGTGTTCTCAACTTGGGTTGGAATGTCCCCATGCCGGTAACGGGTGGGGAATACAGTCCGTTGATGAGGATAAGAGCTACAGAAAATCGGAAGGATTTCACTGGTTGAAGTCTCCAGCTACCATAAAAACGGTCATGGGCCACAAGCCTGTTCTGAATCCCGCTTCGGCCAATCGACACTACATCAACTCAGCAGCAGTCCTTGTTAGTATAGTGGCCAGTATCTCCGCCTGTCACATGGAAGATTACGCGGTTCGATTCCCAGACGTGGAGTTCCTGTTTTGTGTGTCACGTTGAACCTTGAGCAGGGTTGCGGTTGCAACAACCAGTCCGGGAGAACAAGACCTCTATTCATCTTCTTCTCCAAGTGCTCCGCTGTGTTGTACAATCTGACAGTCCTTTGCTACCAAATCATTCCAGTCGTGGATAATGGAGCTGACAAGGAAAATGACAGCTGTGGGATTTCAACCAGTGGCTCCTGAGCGAAAGGAGCCTTAATCTGGTGCTTCAGACCACTCATCCACCCAACCCAAAACGGTGCCCTGATCAGGAAAAAACTGTGACCTTGTGAGGTTCGCTGACAACGGAGGACACTGAAATGGAGCCGCACAAAGGAGGGTACCTGCACTGTTTACGTGTCCGTCGACCAGGTAGACCGGGATTCGATTGGCGGACCTGGAATTGTTTTCATGTGCAGTGACAGCAGTTCACAGACAGCGCTGAAAGATGACCCGAACCGTTCGACCGAGGACCAAGACAAATCCTATCTCCAGTCAAAACCTAACCAAATGTCAGTTCCCTGACCGGTGTTAGGGTTAAACCCAAAACATTATCACTAACTGTGAAAGAAGACACAAAGACGTGAGATATAGGCTTGCAAGGAGAGTGATCAGAGACTGTTCAGTAACATTCATCCAACCTACTCTGAAAAACAGTCTCTGCTCTCCTTCTTTTATTAAAGTTTAGGTGTGCCCTATTACATAGGTCTCAATCGTCTAAGGGAGGGGGAACAGTTCACACGGTTGAGACTGGTTTCAACATCAAGCATATTTTGAGAAAGCAAAGACAGATAGGAGACATCAAGCTTATTTTGAGAAAGCAGAATGTCTCAAGGAGACATCCTGTTATTGAGTGTCTAAAGGAATGTGATGAGTTATGCAAACGTGTGATCTATGTGCATGTAATAGTAACTTGGATAATATGAAGCAAGCTTATTGAATTTGATTACATGATATATACAGCTTTATTCCAACATTTTCCCCCTGTTTATCCAATTTACTCATTGTAGAACATCATTTATTGATCACTTCACGAGGATTTTCGATCATAAAGTCAAAAACATATGAGAAAAAGTTACACCTAGAGGAGAAATGTCACTCATAGTCGCCTGGATCTGGAAAAAGATCAGTAATGTTAAAAGATGTTTCATCGTCATGGTCAACACTATCTTTATTAATGTTAACACCATCTTCGTCGTCGTCATGTTGTGGAATAAGAGTGTAAAGCTCTTGAACATGTAACTGAATGGGTGAAATAGCAGAGGATATTACCTGGGTGCAAATCCTGCGAAAAATGGGGATACAAATACATCCACACACTGCCAGAATGCTGACAAAAACTGTCACTGCCAATGCAATTGTCATTAAAAGAGGCTTCCACTTACTGAAGAAATCAGCTAACCCAGACCACATAGAGGTATCAACACCTGAATGCTCTTTCATCTTCTTATTCAGGGACTGAAGTCCATCCAAGGCCCTGGTGAGGCTGCCATCTGCTGCTGTATTGTTCAGAATGAACGTGCAACACTTCTCACCAAAAAGGGCGCAGACATGTCCTTTCTCCGCCAGCAACATGTCAAGAGCAATGCGGTTCTGGAAAGCCATCAAGGACGTAGCTGACAATTGCTCATGAATTGCTTGAAAACCATCTTGAGTATAATTTCCTAGCTTCTGCACCTTGTAGTGGATGTAGTTGATCCTATCTACATTTTTATTTATTGTTATCCAAGGTACAATAGATTCCCACCCAGCTGCTATTTGATTAACCAGTTTATAATCATCAGGAACACCTCGTGGAATACCTATAGCATCAATATAAGTTGGATCATTATCACTCCATCCCAAGCCTCTTTTAGTCCTAGTCCATAAATGTGGGAGTATGGTGTCAAATGTATGTAGTAGCTCAACCGCTGTGATCTGGAATATGTGTACAGGCAGAATTAAGGTAACAGTAGCACAATATCCTGTGGTATTGAAAGGTAATTTGTCATATATGGCGTTACCACCACACCACCACCATATGTCGCTTCGTGATAAGGAAGAAAAATGTACGTCGACGGTCTCAGTTTCCACACATAAGGAAGCATTCAGTGAACCCAATGTGTTGCCAGTCCCAGTCCTGTGAATACATGTGAAATTTCCCATTGCAACTTTATTTGAAAACAGTGGTTTCTTCTTCTCTGGACCTGTAAGGGGGAAAACCTTATCGAAAATAGCACAGTTTTCTGTGGGGTTGGTCTTCATCATGACCTGTAAAAGGCAACTTTTATTCAAAACAGAAGGAACTATCTGCAGCAGCGGTCTTGGTCCTGTGATGGGAAAATTTATATTTCACAGGTATAACATAGGTTACACATTGTTTGAATTACTTTAAGGCCTTTTGTGGACCTTCAACATTTGTATCCGAGCACATCCTGCTGTTCCTTCAAAGATGGTGGCACAGCAGGATGCTATCTGTAACCTGGGGTTAGGGGCAGTGTCGGAGGAGGTCATTCTTTGATCAAAGCTTTACCTTCATGGGAAAAGGGGACATCAGGATGTCCCACCAAATGGCTGACCCTAGGAGGTTGTCTCACATGGGTGTGACAAACCGTGCCAGAAGAATGGGTGTGAAGGCTAACCCCCATACATGAGGGTGGCATCGGGGGAGTGACAAGAAAGTCTCTTTTCTTTTGTAATGTAATTCATTTGCATGCTATGGAGTATAAAAGTTCCCGCCAAGAGACCACTCTGGGCCAGACACCTACAGACAGCCATGCATACTGTGTGTTGTCTGACCCCTTTGTTTTGCAAAGGTAATAAAAACTGCCAGAGCTATGTATTTATTTCAGGCATTCTCTATCCTACTTAGGATGATAGAAATTTTTTCCACAACAATTTGGTGTCAGAAGTGGGATTCCTTGGCTGATTGGATCTGGACCTGTGGCGGACAGCGACTGATCATCCTGGAATTAATTTTTTCCTCCAGCCTCTCTGTCATTGACATTCAGAGATTTTGAGGGCTGCCCGTCCAGGACTCCAGACCATCACCACTGGAATCTCTTATCAGAGTGGAACAACGTCTTGTACACGGTGAGAATGCTGAAATGAATGCTGGTCTGGCATTAGGTAACAATATACTCATAATATTTCCCATATGTACATTTGGTCACGTGTCACTGCAGGGCTGGCTGGTTGGGAAAAGGCTCAACACCGCTGCAGTGGCATATATCAGCAGGTAGAAGCTGAAATTAATGAGCAAAATTTGTCGATGGGTATGTTGAATCTGAAACCAGTTTTCAGAATTCAGCCATGCTCATAGACATACCTGCCATTCAATTTCAGGGTTGAGTACCGCTGTTAGGCAGGTAGAAGCTGAAATTAATGCTCAAAACTTGTCGATGGGTATGTCGAAGCTGAAACCAGTTTTCAGATTTCGGCCATGCTCATAGACATACCTGACATTGAATTTCAGGGTTGAGTACCGCCAAAGGGCAGGTAGAAGCTGAAATTAATGCTCAAAATTTGTCGATGGGTATGTCGAAGCTGAAACCAGTTTTCAGATTTCGGCCATGCTCATAGACATACCTGACATTGAATTTCAGGGTTGAGTACCGCCAAAGGGCAGGTAGAAGCTGAAATTAATGCGCAAAATTTGTCGATGGGTATGTTGAGGCTGAAACCAGCTTTCAGAATTCAGCCATGCTCATAGACATACCTGCCATTCAATTTCAGGGTTGAGTACCGCCAATGGGTAGGTAGAAGCTGACGTTAATTTATATTGACCTTCAGGGTTGAGTACCACCTTAAGCTTTTCCAATTGTAGCAGGAAACAATTAGGATTCGGGGCGACGGCCTCGTCTATGGGTAACTGTGCACAGGTAGTGACATTTGTAAATATGGGAAATCTGGTAAACAAGCAACTATAGGTAAAGAAAAAAAAATGAGGAAAGCATGCATAAAAAAAATAAAAAAAAAACCACTAATATGGGGAACTTTTGAGAACAAGAGAAAGTGAGTTAAACAAAATAGAACAAAACAAAAATAGGTGAGATTTTTGTTGGGAATAATGGTGATAAGGGAAAACATCACATTGCATTGTTTAAAAGAAAAAAAATATTATTTGAGAGAAAATCAAAAAGCATTCAAGAATTGTGTTTAGGGCATGGACTCTTTGGAAAAAAAAAATGAAAAAGGCTAAAAACCATTGAGAGCAGAGAGCACGGCTTGCAACTAAGACTTGTAATGATGATCGTTACATAGATGATGAAGATCTGCAACACACACTGACATGAAAAGAACAGACAAGACTTCTCAGAATAGGTCTTCCTTCTCTTTCTCCTACAGTGCCTCAGTGTCTCAGAGTGGACCATGATCTTGATCGCACACCTCCACCCTTGCTCTGCCAACAACCTGACAACAACATCCTGATACAACAACATGCACGATGAGTCCAATATCATCAGCCATGCCATTATGTCCAGTTTCATCTTCACCAAGACCTGAAGAAGATCCAACACATGAGCTGTGTTCTAACTGCAAACGATCCCTTCCAGACATGCATTGTCGCTCGTATCCAAACGGATGCTTAGCAAGTATCCTGTGACTGATGGTGGAGACCATGAGTGGGACAATGGTGTAAGGAAGGCGTGTGGGGAGGCCATAACAGCCCTGCTTGTGTTTAGTGAAGTTGTCCCACTTTCCCTGACCACTGAAGAGTTCTGAAGATGTTTGTTGACATGGTGTTCACGGTGACGACAATCACATCACCAGCCACTAAAGCGGAATGTGGCCGAATTAGAACTGGATGGATCACACCTTTGATGCAAGGACAAGCCAAGCACCAGAATCCATGGGTGGCAACAAATGGCCACCTGCAAGGAGGACACCCAGAGAAGAGACTGGGACAGCAATATGACCCTGGCATGTGCAGTAAAGGAGACTTTGGACCAAAGACTTGATGGAGGACTTTCTTAACAAACATGGTGGAAGGAAGCAAGGAGGTGGGGCGTGATGGGATCATGCCTACTCTGACTCATCTGATGCCAAGGATGATACTGAAGTTGACAGTAACACACACACACACATACACATCTATATGCCCTGTCCTTTTCTTCCTTTTGTTTAGAGTCTTGGCTTAAATCAGCCCCTCTTGCTGATAACTATGTAGAATATGATCTACTTCTCTCTTTTAGAATATGCTATAAGAAGACGTAGTACAAAATATGGCAAGGTTATTTCTTTTCCTTTCGACTCTGATGAAACACACTCACTAAGAGTGACAAATTCCTAACCTCTCCAAAGTTGAATGGCAATTATGTTAACTTCGTTGGCCAATCAGGTGAAGTGGACCAAAGACAAGTCACCATTGGATTTTCTGTTTAAGAGAAAATTCATCTTCAAAAATTAAGTTTTTTGGCATATGGTGCAAAGGACCAAATGGCCTATTTTCTAATTCAGATGGAGGTGAAGGTGTAAAAACTGACACTGACCCTGATGTTCACACTTTGGTGAAGCAAGATGCCAATCAGCTGTATGCATATCAAAGGAAGATGCAAACTGGTGACATGAGTGCTCAACTGGTGGAGGAGGTTAAGAATGTACTTTCACGCACGCACACACACACACACACACAATTTATGCAAATTGATGCTCTGCAAGGTCTTCAATGCACATCATACCTTTCTATGGTGATGAGAAATTTGATAAAAGATATTGACATAGGGATAGCTGTTAGGGGAATGTTTATCTCACAAATATTTTGTTCTGAGCATAAGTGCTGCCTTGATGCACATTTGGGTTACTCAGGTACCATTTTTTTGACGTCAATGATCCCATTCCTCATGGGTCTCTATCTAAAAGAGACACAGTGACAAATGGAATAATGTGGGCCTTTTTTGTACAAGCATGCTATTTTACATTTGATTGGGAATGCAAAAACAATTTGTTAATTTATTACAGTCCGCAATTGGATTTTTTGAAAAGTGTTTTCGGCAAAAATACACTCAGAAAGGACTGTCCAGCTGGTTTTTCATTGTTGTGTTGTCTTGTTTGTCTGTGTGAGTGTGAGGCTGAAGCCATCCCTGACCATCACTTTGGAAAAAGGAAACAAATGTATTGCAATACAGAACAAACCCAATGATTAGTTTACTAATAGACGCATTCAAAGAACATATTAGGCTGTTCTGCTCTTTTAGCATCAATAGGCATAAATTAAATCTGCTAAAATGTAGATAGTTAATTTAGGGTATGCAGAACCTTCATCTAAAAATTAGCTATTCCGAAAAAGGCCTTGTAAATTAGGACAATCCGACTTTCTGTCATGCCTGCCATTGCCTACCCCGCCTTCGCCTTGGAGACCACGCCTCCTGCCTGATTGTGCTCAGGTGTCCCTCATCACCTCATTTCCTGCTGGCTATATATTGCCTCTGATCCCTCCTGTCTGGTGCAAGTTCGTTGTACTCCCATGTCTCGTTCTAGCATTCCTTGTCATCGCCTCGCCTGGTTCTCGACCCTCGCCTGCCTTTCGACCTCTCCTTCTGCCTGCCGCTCTTGGATACCTTTGCCTTATTGGACTGACTTCCCGTGTACCGACCCTCACCAACGTGTAGAACCTTACCTCGTGTCGTGCCTGCCAATTCTGCCTTTGGGTCCTTCTCCCCACGTCCTGCCCCTGACAGAACGAACTTGCCATCATGGACCCAGCGGAGTTGGAGTCTGTTCGACAGGCACTCCGGACGCAAGTACAGCGCCAGAGCCAGCAAGAGGAACAGCTTGCCGCTCTAGGCTCGGCGTTGCAATCCCTGTCGGAGCGACAAGACGCCATGGCTGGGAATCTAGGCTCCCAGCTGAACTCCCTGCTATTGGCTCTTCAACCCGCTGCTCAACCCGCGGCTCCAGTGGATCCAGCAGCGGCTTCGCTTCCTCCACCGGTCCCGACTTCCGCCTTGCCGGCCGCCACGTGTCCACAGTTGTCACGGCCGGAGTGGTTCTCTGGCGAGTCGGGCGACGTACGCCCCTTTTTGACCAAGTGTGAACTCCATTTCGAACTTCAAGCCCCCGCATTCATGTCGGAGCGTGCCCGGGTGGCTTTTGTGATTTCCCATCTCACGGGCAGGGCAGGAGCGTGGGCCACCACGGAATGGAGCCGTCGGTCCGCGGTGTGCGAGTCCTACGCAGCATTCTCCAAGGCACTGGAGCAAGTGTTCCAACGCCAGCCGTCCGGCAGAGAAGCAGCTCGCTCCCTGCTCCAGCTACGTCAGGGGCGTCAGCGTGTCACCGACTACGCTGTCGGATTTCGCGCTCTCGCGGCAAACAGCGACTGGAACGCCCCCGCATTGTTAGACGCGTTTTTTCTTGGACTGTCCCCCCACATCCGTAAACAAATGATCCCTCTGAAACTGCCAGGAACAATTGATGAGCTCATCGCCTTGGCGGTCATGATTGAGAAGCGCCTTCATGATCATGAGGAGGAGAGCAGGTCGCGTGGGCGAGATTCCATCACACACTGGGGTGGCAACCTCGGGCGCGTCAATGATGTCCGGCCCACCCCTGTCGCCGTGCCACTTGCTGCGCCCTCTGCTGATGAACCCAGGCAACTGGGACTCACCCGACTGTCTCCAGAGGAAAGGACCCGCCGCAGAAGTGAGGGCAGGTGCTTTTATTGTGGTCAAGGGGGACATCTAGTGGCTAATTGTGGGGTCAAGATGGGCAAAACAAGCAACCTGGGACATGGCTCGGTGAGTCTTAATGTTGTTATCAGCAATCCGGCTCTCTATAAACCTTTGGTCCAATTTTGCTCTCAGCACACATCCATCATGGTACCAGTATTTGTGGACTCCGGGTCTGATGCCAATCTCATTAGTACTTCTCTCGCCAGGAAACTAAAGCTTCGCCTGTGCCCTCTACGACACCCTCTAACAGTGAAGGCGGTGGACGGAAGCTCTCTGGGCAAAATTAGTCACAGGACTCATCCCGTCAAGATTTCATTTCCAGACAGTCACACAGAAAAACTAAGTCTCCATGTATTTTCTAGCTCTGATCATGAAGTTATCTTAGGGCATCCTTGGTTAAAGCAACATAACCCCCACTTCGATTGGGCTTCTGGGCAGATCGTCTCTTGGGGGCCTGGCTGTCAGGGCAACTGTTTGGGGAGTGCCAAAACAGTGCTGGAACCTCAAGGGGAGGTGAATCTAGCATCTGTTCCAGAGTGTTACCATGATTTAGCAGCGGTATTCAGTAAAGTCAAGGCCAAGTCACTGCCCCCCCACCGGGTCCACGACTGTGCGATTGACCTGTTGCCAGGAACCACACCCCCACGGGGAAGACTCTTCTCCTTGTCCCCTCCCGAACGTCGTTCAATGGAGGAATACATTCAGGAGTCACTTGCAGCAGGGATTATCAGGCCTTCCTCATCTCCTGCTGGGGCGGGTTTCTTCTTTGTCGAGAAAAAAGACAAATCCCTTCGGCCATGCATAGACTACAGAGGCCTTAACGACATCTCCATCAAGAACCGGTATCCCCTGCCCCTCATTGCCACCGCCACTGAGCTCCTGGAAGGAGCTAAGATTTTCACCAAGCTGGATTTGCGTAATGCCTATCATCTGGTCAGGATACGAGAGGGGGACGAATGGAAAACAGCCTTCAACACCCCAACCGGACATTATGAGTACTTGGTGATGCCCTTTGGACTGACTAATGCCCCAGCAGTGTTTCAGGGCCTTGTCAACGACGTTTTGAGGGACATGTTGAATATTTTTGTGTTTGTGTATCTTGATGACATTCTTATTTTTTCTCGTGATGAATCTACCCATGTGCAGCATGTCAGGAAGGTGCTGCAAAGGCTCCTTGACAACCACCTATTTGTGAAGGCAGAAAAATGTGACTTTCACCAGTCTTCTGTATCGTTCTTAGGGTTTATTCTGTCTGAGGGGGAGGTGAGGATGGACCCGGGAAAAGTCTCGGCGGTTGCAGAGTGGCCCACTCCAAAGTCTCGCAAAGATGTTCAAAGATTTCTGGGATTTGCTAATTTTTATCGTAAATATATCAGAAATTTTAGCTCGGTAGCCTCTCCTCTCCATGCCCTCACCTCTCCGCACAAACCATTTGACTGGACTTCTGAGTGTGAGAAAGCTTTTGTGAAGCTTAAGGATAGTTTCACCACAGCCCCGGTGCTTGCCATCCCTGATCCCCATCTGCAGTTCGTGGTTGAAGTAGATGCATCAGATATTGGAGTCGGAGCCGTCCTGTCCCAGATCGGTACAAAAGACGGTAAACTGCATCCATGTGCCTTTCTGTCTAAAAAATTGTCTTCAGCAGAGTGCAATTATGACATTGGGGATCGCGAGTTATTGGCAGTCAAGACGGCTCTGGAAGAATGGAGACACTGGCTGGAGGGGTCTACGCTGCCGTTCCAGGTATGGACAGACCACAAGAATTTGGAATATCTCAAATCCGCCAAGAGATTAAATTCTCGACAGGCTAGGTGGTCATTGTTCTTCAGCCGTTTCAATTTTACCTTGTCATACCGTCCGGGTTCAAAGAACACCAAGCCGGATGCTTTGTCCCGTATTTTTTTTCCTTCGGAAAAGGAACCTGAGGAAGTCGCAACCATCCTGCCTAACTCATGTTTTGTCTCGGCCTTGCAGTGGGCAATAGAAGACAAGGTTAGGGAGGCAGGACTCGAAGTGCCTCGGCCCCCAAACTGCCCTGCAGATAAATTATTTGTTGTGGAAGCCATGAGGGGTCCGGTCATTCATTGGGCTCACACCAATAAGACCTCCTGTCACCCTGGGGTTAAAAAGACCATATTCGTAACCCAGCAACGCTTTTGGTGGCCCAACATGGCAAAGGATGTTTCAGAGTATGTTTCTGCCTGTCCTGTTTGTGCTGCTAACAAATCTTCATCACAGAAACCCGTGGGAGAACTCCGGCCCTTGTCTATTCCCCACCGGCCCTGGACCCATATCTCGTTGGATTTTGTTTGTGGATTGCCCCCGTCAGAGGAGAAGACAGTGGTACTCACAGTTGTGGACAGATTTTCCAAAATGTCAAGGTTCATTCCTTTTGTTAAGATTCCCTCGGCCAAAGAAACGGCCGAGGCACTGATGAACAATATATTTTGCATTTTTGGTTTCCCTCAGGACATAGTGTCCGATCGTGGTCCTCAATTTGTCTCCTTGTTTTGGAAGGAATTTTGTGGCTTGCTGGGATCCACAGTCAGTCTCTCATCCGGATTTCACCCCCAGTCGAATGGACAGGCAGAAAGGATCAACCAGGTGCTTGAGACAAAGTTGAGGTGCCTTGCCTCTCAAAACCCCTCCTCTTGGGCTAAACAACTCTTGTGGGTGGAATTGGCCCACAATACCTTGCCTAGTGCATCCACCGGTATGTCTCCGCATCATGTGGTATTTGGTCACCAACCCTCCTTGTTCCCCTCTCTCAGCAAGGATTCCGTTGTTCCCTCCGCCTTGGCCTTGGTGGGCCGCATCAAGAGAGTTTGGCAGAGGGCCCGCAAAAACCTTCAAAGGCAGTCTGATATTTACAAGGTGGCGGCGGACCGTAAAAGAATTCCTGCTCCTGCCTATACGGTGGGCCAAAGAGTTTGGCTGTCCTCCAAGACCCTTCCCCTGAGAGTGGAGTCTAAGAAGCTTGCTCGTAGGTTCGTCGGCCCATTTCCAATTTCCAAAGTTATTAATCCTGTCTCAGTCCGTCTGAAACTACCTAGGTCCATGCGAACCCACCCATCCTTTCATGTGAGCCAGATCAAGCCTGCGAAAACCAGCCCCCTGGTCCCGCCAGCCAGCCACCCACCGCCCGCCCGAATCATAGATGGAGGTCCGGTTTACACAGTCAGGAAACTGCTGGCTGCTCGACGGCGGGGTCGA
The DNA here is from genome assembly GCF_030265055.1 of Doryrhamphus excisus. Lineage (NCBI taxonomy): Eukaryota > Metazoa > Chordata > Actinopteri > Syngnathiformes > Syngnathidae > Doryrhamphus > Doryrhamphus excisus. The sequence continues at coordinate 1,219,742 of NW_026652244.1, forward strand.
GGTTGGCAGTATCTCGTCGACTGGGAGGGGTATGGACCTGAGGAACGCCAATGGGTGCCCTCCCGGTTCATTTTGGATCCCTCCCTCATCAAAGACTTTCATGTAGCTCACCCTGAGGTTCCTGGGCCGTCAGGAGCCGGCCATTGAGGGAGGGGTTCTGTCATGCCTGCCATTGCCTACCCCGCCTTCGCCTTGGAGACCACGCCTCCTGCCTGATTGTGCTCAGGTGTCCCTCATCACCTCATTTCCTGCTGGCTATATATTGCCTCTGATCCCTCCTGTCTGGTGCAAGTTCGTTGTACTCCCATGTCTCGTTCTAGCATTCCTTGTCATCGCCTCGCCTGGTTCTCGACCCTCGCCTGCCTTTCGACCTCTCCTTCTGCCTGCCGCTCTTGGATACCTTTGCCTTATTGGACTGACTTCCCGTGTACCGACCCTCACCAACGTGTAGAACCTTACCTCGTGTCGTGCCTGCCAATTCTGCCTTTGGGTCCTCCTCCCCACGTCCTGCCCCTGACACTTTCAAAGGAACTTGGACCTTTTAAGTGTTGCAAATGACATCCTGACATGACGACTATGAGTGCGACACACCGACAGCAGGGTTCTTCATGGGGGACAGTGGACTGTGACAAAAATTTTAATTGACTGAAATTTAAATGTGTTAATTGTTCTTTCAGGGTTGTTCTTGTGTTGTGGAGAGACATCAACTACTATGAACTATTCCAGCCTAACCTTCATTGTTCCACATTAGGAAAGCACATTCTCCGGGAGGAGGAGAAGACAAATGTCATATGTGGCCGAAACATGACATCTTTTTTGTTTAAAACTGTTTAACAGTACTAACATGTATTAACATTAACACTGTAACACTTGAAGTCATTCACACACCTGGCAGGGTGTGTCATCATTTTAACTTCAGTTTGTTCCACAGGACACTTCTTCAGGATCCACAGTTTGAATTGTTGAACTTTGTTTGATGTGTCCAGCTTCACACATTACTGTTTACAGATAACCATCATTTGATTTTACAGGGAACTGCCAATGCTTTTGGAAGTTGACACATGGGAAATACATGTGTCAAAAGGGGGGAGATTGTCATTTTGTTGAATAATCATGGTTAACAATTGGACATGATATATTTTTTTGCTAGAATTGGTTTTCTCCAAAACCAAAGTGAGTGAAACAAAGGTAGGTATGAGTTCCAACATTAGAGGTTGATAATGATCAGTGATCAGCAGTAGTATTGACACTCCATGGATTGTACAACATGCTGAAGATTTTGGTAAGTTACTGTATCTTGTTTTTTCTTGACTATATTATAGTATTTGGTACTTTGCCTTCCATAGTGCCAATGGTCATGCTAATGAGAGCAAATGGTTCATTGAAACCCAAATTTCCAGCTGTGAGCAAGGAACACTACTACAGTGTGACAATGTCCATCTTAATGCAAATTCAGACCAGATGGTTTAAATTCAGTGAAACCTTGTGTTGTTTGGCAAAAACTTAAATGCAGAGGGTGGATGTTAAAATTAAAGTCAAAATAGATATTGGTGGCATGATGGCAGAGTGCTGTCTCACAGCAAGAAGGTTTGAGAACCTTTCTGTGTGGAGTTTCATGTTCTCCTCATGCTTACGTGGGCTTTCTCCTGACGATTAGAAAATTTTAAGGCTCATTTACAATCAACGTCAATGGCCAAAATATGAACAAAGTGTCGTATTCAGTCAGACACTACATGATGGTTGCCTACTGCTCTTAGGTTGCCTACTGCTCTCGAGATTAGTCATGTGTAGGGAACACATCTGACATGTATCACGTAGATGGTAAAATGTTGTGTTGCTCATTCATTTCTTTCTATGTTCTTGGTGGGTGTCGAGTGACCTGACATCTGTCATGGAGAGGACGTGTTGGAGTTCCAGCAGAGGGAAGACTCCACTGTCAGCGTGGTCAAATGAGAGACCTGCACACAGATCGGTCAAGGCAGAAAGACCTACCTAAACAGAATGGAAGAAATGTCCATGACGCACTCAACCTTCTCAACTGCGTGTTTGGATGGAGCTCACGAGTTTGCACCGCAAGCTCCGGCAACCTAAGAACAAATGCTTCAATCAAGAGGATTGGCTGGCTGACTGACTGATTGAATACAACACAATAGAACAACAGCAAACCATCAACAGAGGCACAAGGACTTCGACATAATTTGGATTCTCATTGGGATCGCGGGTAGGCTGGAGTCTATCCCGGTTGACTTTGGGCAAGAGGATGCACTGACTGCCAACCAATCTCATGGCAGACACCAAATGAATTGAACTGACTGTCGATCAACACCTCCACCATCTATCGCAACAATTGAACACATTACAACACGGTTTTCCACATTCCGAACTTTCATGATAATTAATTTACTGACAACCCTGGTCTGATGTTTGTTTATCTGTAAATGTTCTGTAATTCGTGATTAATTAATAATCAAAAGGGAGGAGTGTGATGGGAAAATTTATATTTCACAGGTATAACATAGGTTACACATTGTTTGAATTACTTTAAGGCCTTTTGTGGACCTTCAACATTTGTATCCGAGCACATCCTGCTGTTCCTTCAAAGATGGTGGCACAGCAGGATGCTATCTGTAACCTGGGGTTAGGGGCAGTGTCGGAGGAGGTCATTCTTTGATCAAAGCTTTACCTTCATGGGAAAAGGGGACATCAGGATGTCCCACCAAATGGCTGACCCTAGGAGGTTGTCTCACATGGGTGTGACAAACCGTGCCAGAAGAATGGGTGTGAAGGCTAACCCCCATACATGAGGGTGGCATCGGGGGAGTGACAAGAAAGTCTCTTTTCTATTGTAATGTAATTCATTTGCATGCTATGGAGTATAAAAGTTCCCGCCAAGAGACCACTCTGGGCCAGACACCTACAGACAGCCATGCATACTGTGTGTTGTCTGACCCCTTTGTTTTGCAAAGGTAATAAAAACTGCCAGAGCTATGTATTTATTTCAGGCATTCTCTATCCTACTTAGGATGATAGAAATTTTTTCCACAACAGTCCCATGCAAACCACACAGTCCTGGTTGGTGGTGTTTGCTGCTTGCTCTGCCATGAGTAACCAGTTGTTGTTTTGGCCAGAAATACCAGTAAATACTTGGAACTAATCATCAGTGGTTTGAAGTACAGCTACTTTAACACCTGCTCTAATTGATGCCCTGGTTAATTCTGGTCTCTGTAGTTTTGCTGAGTAAGTCTGGCATAACTGAATTGGGTAACACGTAGCCTGTCCTCCATTGGCATAACAAGAATTCCCAACAGGTGCATCCCAACCACACACATGAAGTATCTTTGGTTGGAATTGGGCTTAGGAGCTGTCCTGATGTCAAATCTACAGTCAAAACTAAAGTCTTACCTTGGTTTTTCTCAACAAGTGACATTAGTGGCCTCTGATGTTTAGCGTAACTAGTTTTAGTATATGACGACCAGTCGTAACCTTGAGGATCTGCCACTAGTGTTTCCCAACCCCCTTTTCTATCATTAATCATGTACCAAGGACTCCCATCTGGCTTAGCATATACTCCCCTGTGACGTAAGTGCTTAACTGTTAGAGTGATGACTGTAGTTTTATTTTGTGGAATACATACTCTGAGCAGACTAAAATGTTGGTGTTGGCCACAAGCAGGATCCGTGATGTTTTGTTTTATGTTTAGGTCAGAAAAACGTCGCCTGTCCGGTTGTTGCAGCTGGTCATGAAGGAGTAAGCCTGTGCCTGTAATGATCATTCCAATAGCCACTGTAACCAATAATGCTATGCCTATTTTAACGTAGGCCATGTTGACAGGTATTCCCCGGCTCCCTCTAAAGTCCTACAAGGCTGTGGACAATCTTCACCGGGTTTGAGACGACTACACACTAAAAGTGCAGCCCCCTTTGTAGTCGGACTTTACCTTGCAGGACGGTAGGAACCCAAAGAAACCCTCCCAACAAGCCCTTTTTATTTATTATTATTATTATTATTATTATAATAAGTACCACAATGCTGTGGTAATGACGCACATAAGAACTCCTACACTGAAAATCACGATAGAAGCAGTTAATTTAGTCATGTTGTAGAACCTTTTTACAATGAGTTACGTAAATGAAACGGATGATGTTTGCTCATCATTATTTTGTTTGTCTAATTTGTTGATATTTTGCAACATTTTTCTCATATAATCTGCTAGGTTGCTATCTTCATTCGTTTCCCATTCATTTTTAAAGTATGGTAATCGGTATGGTCGCCCAAACATAATTTCATAAGGTGTTAACCCGTTGGTACTAGTTATGTTAATGTGTAGTTTGACCAAGTCTAGGCACTGAGTCCATTGTCTGCCTGTTTCTTCCATGCATTTCTTTCATCTATTTTTTATTGTTCCATTCATTCTTTCTACTAGTCCTGCACTCTGTGGGCGATAACCACAATGTCGTTTTAAATCAATATGAAATGCTCTGCCTATGTTATCTATAATCTGGTTTACAAAATGTGAGCCATTATCGCTATATATTTTTTCTGGAATACCATATCTTGGTATAATGTCTTTACACAATGCTTTTGCTACTATAAGTGCATCTGGATGTTTTGTTGGAAATAGTTCTATCCATTTAGAAAATGAGTCTATTATAACCAAACAGAATTTTTTACCTTCGCTTTGATTTAATTCGATAAAATCCATGTGTATATGTTGAAATGGATAGCTTGGTTTAGGAAACTGACCTCTTTGTGGACGTAAATTACCTTGTGCGTTATATTTAGCACACACTAAACGAGCTCTACAAAAATTTTTTGAATAGGAATGAAACCCATATGTAGTGTAGACAGCTGATATTAGGCTCACCATGCCTCCTGTTGAGACATGCGATTTCCCATGACTCAACAATGCAGCCCAGTTGTCAGCTGCTTGTGCAGAGTAATGTTGGGATAAAGCATCAGCTTTTAAAATTTGATCATACAGCATAATCTACAGCATAACCAGTTCTCGTTTTTCCCTGATCATCCTTTCGTGATGAACCGTCTACAAACAGAATATGGCCTTCAGGTAAGGGTGTATCCTGTAAGTCTGGCCTACTCTTAGCAGCTTGTTCAGCCAAGGCTTGACAGTCATGAGGACTGCCATCCTCACTAGTAGGTATAAGCGTTGCTGGATTCAAGGCTGTACACCGTTCTATTGTCAAGTGTGGTTGAGACAACAGAATGGACATGCACGACAAATGTCTTGCAGGTGACAAGAAGGTCATTTTGGTTTGTAATAGCAAAGCGGAGACAGCATGAGGAACCTTTAACACCAAAGGATGAAAAAGGACCACATCCGCACTTGATGTAACAGCCAAAGATGCAGCAATCACCGCTCTAACGCAGTGGGGCATTGCGCGAGCGACAGCATCTAATTTAGTTGAATAGTATGCCACAGGACGTAACTTACTGCCATGCATTTGAGTTAGGACAGATGTCATAAAATTGTCACGTCCGGTTGCCCTTGTTTGTGCTTCTTTCTCCCTCCTGTCATTTTCTGTTACTCCAGATCTGTTGCACCTGGCTGGAGGCGGAGCCGTTGAACGCACCTGAAGCTGATGACCCCCATCCTGTATTTAAGCTCACCTCTAACTGCTGGCCGTCGCTGGATTATTCGCCTTCGTCACCCGATGCTACCAAACCCTGTTACTCTAGTTTATGCGTTCAGCGGCTCGAGCCTCCACCAGCCCTGCTCTATATATATATATATTCTTTTTCCATGGTGTACCCCTTTTCTACACCATCGCCTTTTGTTACCCTTTTGGACTCAATAAACTGTTTGACTGTACTCACCTGCCTCCTGCCTCCGCGTCTGGGATCCTGGCCCAACCAAGCCGTGACAGAATAATCCAGCCAACAGAATGGACCCCGTCGACGCGGACCCCGTCAAGGAATCCCTTCGTCTCCAAGCCTTGCGCCTGTCCCAGCAGGAGGAACAGTTCGGCGTACTTGGAGCTAGCATGCACAACCTAGCAGAGCGTCAAGACGCCCGCATGGCCGCACTCAAGGCTCAGCTCGGCGCCATGCTGTCCGCCATTCAGGTCCACCCGGCTCTCACAGCACCACAAGCGCCGGATCCTCCTCCTCCCTCGGTCGCAGTCTCCAGCCCGGCAGCCCCGTGTCCCCTGCTCTCAAGACCGGAGCGATTCTCCGGGGACTCAGGTGACGTGCACACCTTTTTAACCCAGTGCGAGCTACATTTCGAGCTCCAAGCTGCCGCTTACCCTACGGAGCGCGCCCGAGTGGCCTTCGCCACCTCCCACCTCACGGGCAAGGCGGGGGCCTGGGCCACGGCCGAATGGAGCCGACGCTCAGCCATCTGCTCCTCCTTCTCCACTTTTGCGAGGGCATTGGAGCAGGTTTTCCAACGAGACCCTCCCGGCCGCGAGGCTGCCCTCTCCCTCCTGAGGCTTCGCCAGGGCAGGCGTCGCGTATCCGATTACGCCATCGAGTTCCGCGCGCTCGCGGCAAAGAGCGACTGGAACCCTTCGGCCCTTCTGGACGTCTTTTCCGATGGGCTCGCTGAGCGGATAAGGGACCATATGATTCCACTGGAGACGCCGGGTGAGCTGGGCGACCTGATCGCCCTGGCGGTGCGCATCGAGAAGCGCCTGGACTTCCGGGAGCAAGACAGGCTGCTCCGACGTGCCGACCCCCCCTTCGCCTGGGGCTCCTTCGATGTTCTCCCCTCTGACGGCAGGCAATCCATTCCCTCGGGCACGCCCCCTATGCTGGCGTTGGAGGAACCCATGCAGCTTGGTGGTCATCGCCTCACGTCGGCCGAGAGGAAGCGTCGGGTGCGGCTCCACCTCTGCCTCTACTGTGGCCATGCGGACCACACGATCTCCCGCTGTCCCGTCCGCCCGGACAGCCAACGCTCCCAAGCGTCGGCCAAGCTTCTTCCTGGTTCGCCGGTGGAGCCTCCGACCACGCCCACTTCCGCGATCACGCCAGCGACCAATCGACTACAGTTGCCAGGTACACTCTCTTGGTCGGATATCTGTGTTGATATCACGGCATTTATTGACGCTGGCTCGGACGACTGTTTCCTCGACGAGGCGTTTGTTGTTAATTCTTCTATTCCTGTGATACCGTTATCCTCTGCCAAAGTTGTTCGTTCTCTGGATGGGCGTCATCTGGCTAACGTCACTCACCAGTCCCGCCCCCTTTCGCTCCGCCTGGCAGGCAATCACATTGAGAACTTGACTTTTTTTATCATTCCCTCGCGCTCCGCCCCGGTAGTATTAGGGCTTAATTGGTTGAGCAGGCACAATCCCCACATAGACTGGTCTAAACCAGCTATCGCTAGCTGGAGCATTTTTTGTCACACGCACTGTATCAGGGGGGCGTGTCCCCGTCCCTCAGACACTCGCGCCCCCGCACCAGAGAGGATCGACCTTACTTCGGTTCCTCCTGTCTATCATGACCTTCGAGACGTTTTCAGCAAGCACAGAGCCATGTCACTCCCCCCGCACCGTCCGTACGACTGTTGCATTAATCTCCACCCCGGCGCCGCGCTCCCTTCCTCGCGGCTGTATAACGTGTCTAAGCCTGAGAGGGAGGCTCTCGAAGATTACATATCTTCCTCGCTCGCCGCTGGTCTCATTCGCCCTTCTTCCTCCCCGTTAGCTGCCGGTTTCTTTTTTGTCGAGAAGAAGGATAAGTCACTCCGCCCTTGTGTTGATTACCGCGCTCTTAATAACATCACGGTCAAGAACAAATACCCACTCCCATTATTGGATTCCGCATTTAATTCCCTCAGTTCTGCTAAGTTCTTCACGAAACTTGATCTCCGCAACGCTTACCACCTCGTCCGCATCCGGAAGGGGGACGAGTGGAAGACCGCATTTAACACCCCCATTGGCCATTTTGAATACCTCGTCATGCCTTTTGGTCTCACCAATGCACCCGCCGTTTTTCAGTGTCTTATTAATGACGTACTACGCGATATGCTTGGTCGCTTCGTTTTTGTTTATCTGGATGATATTTTGATTTTTTCGGACTCTCTTGAGGAACACACCCAGCAGGTGCGGCTGGTATTACAGAGGCTCCTTGCCAACAGACTTTTTGTCAAGGCGGAGAAATGTACTTTCCACGCTCCCTCTGTTTCTTTTCTGGGGTTCATTGTGGAGAAGGGGCAACTCCGAGCCAACCCTGCCAAGATCCAGGCTGTGGTCCAGTGGCCCCCTCCTACATCAAGGAAGGACCTTCAAAGGTTTCTGGGCTTCGCTAATTTTTACCGCCGCTTTATTCAGGACTTCAGTCGGGTTGCAGAACCTTTGAACCGTCTCACATCCCCTAAGAGTCCGTTTGTATGGACCCCAGATGCCAATGCCGCTTTTGAAGACCTTAAATTGCGTTTCACCTCGGCTCCTGTCCTGGCTCACCCTGACCCCTTGTCTCAATTTTTTGTCAAGGTTGATGCGTCCGACACCGGCGTGGGGGCTGTCCTCTCCCAGCGCTCCACCACCGACCACAAGTTGCACCCCTGCGCCTTCTTCTCACGTCGCCTGACCCCGGCAGAGAGAAATTACGACATCGGCAATAGGGAATTATTGGCCGTTGTCTTGGCGCTGCAGGAGTGGAGGCACTGGCTGGAGGGTTCTGAGGTCCCTTTTGTTGTTCTCACGGACCATAAAAACCTGGCCTATCTCCGTTCGGCTCACAGGCTCAACCCCCGGCAGGCACGATGGGCGCTTTTCCTAACCCGTTTTGACTTTTCCCTGACCTTCCGCCCTGGCTCCAGAAACGGCAAGCCCGACGCCCTCTCCAGGATGTACTCCCCACCCTTGGACGCTCCTCCCAAGGAGACCATCCTTCCTCAGTCCCGTATCCTGGGGGGACTTCAGTGGGAGGTAGAGAAGCAGGTAATGGATGCCATGGTGGACTCCTCCCCCCCGAGTGACTGCCCGGCCGGGCGTCTGTTCGTGGTCCCGGGCCTCCGCTCTCAGGTCCTTCGCTGGGCGCATGAGTCCAAGCTCGCCTGCCACCCTGGAATTGCACGCACCATCTTCCTCCTGTCTCAGCGCTTCTGGTGGCCTTCCCTGCGGGCTGACGTCAGGGAGTTTGTGGCCGCCTGTACTACCTGTGCAAGAAATAAACCGTCCCATCAGGCTCCAGCCGGTCTTCTGCGCCCTCTGCCCATCCCCACCCGGCCGTGGTCCCATGTGGCTTTGGACTTTGTAACGGGTCTTCCCCCTTCCAACGGCAACACAGTCATCCTCACCATCGTCGACAGGTTCTCGAAGATGGCCCATTTTGTTGCCCTCCCCAAACTCCCTTCGGCGCTCGAGACAGCTCAACTCCTGGTCCACCATGTCTTCAGGCTCCACGGCATCCCCCTCGATGTGGTCTCTGACCGGGGTCCCCAGTTCTCCTCGGCAGTTTGGAGGGCTTTTTGCAGGGCCATGGGGGCTACCGCCAGCTTGTCGTCAGGCTACCACCCGCAGACGAACGGCCAGTCTGAGCGAGCTAACCAGGACTTGGAGGCTGCCATTCGCTGCGTTTGCCACCAGCAGCCCGCCTCTTGGGCCATCAACCTGCCGTGGATAGAGTATGCCCGCAATTCCCTCGTCTGCTCGGCCACAGGCCTTTCGCCTTTCCACGGAGCGTATGGGTACCAGCCCCCAGCTTTTCCTTCACTGGAGGCAGAGTCTGCAGTCCCTTCCATCTCTGCCCACCTACGCCGTGCTCGCCTGGCTTGGCGAAACACCCGGAAGGCCCTGGCACGCACAGCCGAGCGCAACCAGCGTCTGGCCAATCGCCACCGCTTGCCGGCCCCCGAATACAAACCTGGCCAGAGGGTATGGCTGTCGACTCGGGACTTGCCCCTCCACACAAACTCCAGGAAACTACAGCCCAGATTCATCGGTCCTTACCCTGTGGAACGGGTCATCTGCCCCTCCTCTGTCCTGCTGCGCCTCCCAGATGCCCTGGGAATACACCCCACCTTCCACGTCTCCCTCATTAAACCTGTCAGCGTCAGCGACCTCAGCCCTCCGGAGGTGCCGCCACCTCCTCCCAGGCTAATAGACGGCCACCCGGCTTTCTCGGTCAAGGCCATTTTGGATGTGAGAAGAAGGGGCAGGGGTTTCCAGTACTTGGTCGACTGGGAGGGGTACAGCCCCGAGGACCGCTCATGGGTTTCTCGTGCCCTCATTTTGGATCCTAAACTGCTCTCTGACTTTTACAGCCGCTTCCCGGAGAAGCCAGGTAGGCCGCCAGGTGGCGCCCATCCTTAAGGGGGGGATACTGTCACGTCCGGTTGCCCTTGTTTGTGCTTCTTTCTCCCTCCTGTCATTTTCTGTTACTCCAGATCTGTTGCACCTGGCTGGAGGCGGAGCCGTTGAACGCACCTGAAGCTGATGACCCCCGTCCTGTATTTAAGCTCACCTCTAACTGCTGGCCGTCGCTGGATTATTCGCCTTCGTCACTCGATGCTACCAAACCCTGTTACTCTAGTTTATGCGTTCAGCGGCTCGAGCCTCCACCAGCCCTGCTCTATATATATATATATATATTCTTTTTCCATGGTGTACCCCTTTTCTACACCATCGCCTTTTGTTACCCTTTTGGACTCAATAAACTGTTTGACTGTACTCACCTGCCTCCTGCCTCCGCGTCTGGGATCCTGGCCCAACCAAGCCGTGACAAAAATGTGCTTTACAATCGACCATTTGGTAAAAGGTTTTACTATAGTCAGGTAGAGCTAGCGTAGAGGTGCTAACCAATGCTTGTTTGAGATCACAAAAGGCCTTTTCTGCCTCAGGAGTCCATTTAAGATTATCTGTCATTTTTATATCTTCAGTATACATTATGGCCTGCAATGGAGCTGATATTTCAGAATAATTAGGTACCCACATCCTGCAATAATTTGTAAGTCCTAGAAAGGACATCATTTGTTTTTTTGTTTGGGGTTTGGGTGCTCGCAGGATAGCTGTTTTCCTATCTTCTAGAATAGTTCTTCCACCTGCACTTAATTGGTGACCTAAGTATTTAACTTTTTCTTTACAGAATTGCAATTTAGCCTTGCTAACTTTGTGTCCTTCTTCTGCTAAATGTTTTAAGGTTGCCAAAGTGTCAACCTCACAATCTTCTTTCGTTTTTGATGCAATAAGTATGTCATCTACATACGTGAGTATCTGACTATTCCTTGGATTTAAAGTTGGTGGATTAAAAGTTGACAAACTTGCATTCATCACTTGAGAGTATATCGTGGGACTTTCACAGTAACCTTGAGGTAATCTTGTATATGTATATCGCTTCCCTCTAAAAGAGAAAGCGAACCAAAATTGACTGTCTTTATCTACTGGAACTAAAAAGAATGCATTACTAATGTCTACTACCATAAAGTATGTAGCGTCTGACCTTAAATAATTCAAAAGAGTATGTGGGTCAGGTACAAATGGCACCCTCTGAATTACTGCATTATTTACTTCTTTTAGATCCTGTACCAACCTCCAACCAACAGAAGGGGGAGTCTTTTTAACCGGAAAAATGGGTGTATTACACGGTGAATCTGGGCATTCAATTAGTATTTTAGCTGTTATCAATTCAACAATCACAGGTTTTATTCCTTCATATGCATCTGGTTTCAACGGGTATTGACGCACACAAGGTCTGTGTTCAGTTTTTGCTCTAATCTGTACTGGTAATGTTCCCTTAATTAATCCTACGTCCGATGGTCCTTTTGACCATAGTGTTTCGGGAATACCGTTTAAGTACTCCTCCTCTTCACCGGTTAATAAATATTGTCACTCTATTTTATCTTGTAAATGTCTCCTCGGCCATGCCCTTGACTTCGGTCTATATACATATATTCCTCTTCCTCCATTAGGTCCACTAGCCTGGAAATACTTTTAAACATCTTCCGCATTGAAGGTGTCTAGTTTTTGCATTTTCAATCAAATGTAAAATAGCATGCATTTACAAAAAGGCCCACAGTCTTTCATTCATCATTGTCTCTTTTAGGAAAAGACACATGAAGAATGGAATCATTGACATAAAAAATATTCTACTCAAAAAAAGTAAAGGGCTCCCAGGTAGCGCTGATATGCCCAAACACAAATATTTTGGTGTTATATATAACTAATATTGGCCCTCAAGTAATTTTTACTTCTTAATTCATTTTGAAGCAAAAGGGGTGTGTCCTGCGTGAGACAGGAAGGTCCCCTAGACATAAACAATAATGGCACCAATAACTAACAGACACACATACACTAATATTTACGATTAAAGTGGTATACCATAAGCCGTTTTTTTTTGTTTTCTCTTCGTGCCTGGTGAGACACGGCGTAGAGCCTGCTCTACGGATTATTTTTCTTTTCTAGATTGTCTTTTCGGCACAACAGGTCACATGCTCACCTGTGCTGAGTTTTTTATTTTTTCTATTTTTTTAATTTATTTTTTTTGTTTGTTTTTGTGATATCACATCCGCGGTACAACAGGTACTGTTGGGTATCCTGTTGGATTTTTTTTTCCTATTTTTCTGCCACCCTGTACTCTTTTTGTCTATTCTTTTTCCCTGTCTCTCTCTGCCCTGCTATTTTCATCCATACGTAAGTATGCTGAATACCTTCTTTGTTCATTTGTTTTTCCTTACAGTTTGTTTTGTTTCTGATTTTTTTGCTGTAAGTCTTTTATTCCTGCCGTAGAAAGTTTGCCATTAAAATCGTATTGTTTTATCCAATACAGTAACGGTTTTAACGCATCTGGATCCTGTTTTTCTACCATTATCCAATCTTTGCATTCTAGACTGTCTATTACTTTTTTACGTTGTTTACTTTGCCCTTTTCCCATTTTGACAATTTGGTCCCAACTAAGATGAGTGCTCCTAGGGAGTCCTAATAGTTGGGGATGTTCTTAGTGAGGTGGTGATCAATGCCTTATTGTGGTAATTGTCAAGCTTCTACCCCGGTGAGGGCGGACAATTCTTGCCTTTGCATCCACAACAAGTCACCACTTACAATCTCACTGTTTGGTATGGAGTTCGAAACCTAGTGGTAATCTTACTCCCATTCACACACACATGTTCACACACCTTTAACGCGTTTTCCTTTTGCCAGAGGACGCCGCCGCCCTTGCAGAATTTAACTGTATCCTTTTCAACAGGCGAGTCTGCCCTCGCTTGCAGAATTTAACTGTATCCTTTTCAACAGGCGAGTCTGCCCTCGCGGGGACTTTAACTGGTCTTTGTTTACCTGATAGAGTCTAGAATTGTCAGGGTTTGGTACACTTCTATTTTTCAGCACAGAGGACTCTGCCGTCCTGTGTAGAATTTAACTAGTCTGTTTCAACTAGGGGCGTCTACCCACCTACGGAATTTAACTGTCTGACCTGCAGGGTTTTTATACCTTATCGCCTAACTCGTCACCCCTTGAATACCGGTATTTTATTTCACTCGTCACACATTCCTTTTTTAAGTGAAATATTCTACTCACGTCTCCGTGTTCCTGGATCTCCGTCAACCGTCGGATCCCAGCCCCGGAAAGGGTATTGGTCGCTGTGGCCACAGACTTGCCTGGATCTCTCTCCCACGCTGGAATTGTCGGGTCTGTTGGAATCCGGCTCGAAGGACCAATTTAATGTTAGGGTTAAACCCAAAACATTATCACTAACTGTGAAAGAAGACACAAAGACGTGAGATATAGGCTTGCAAGGAGAGTGATCAGAGACTGTTCAGTAACATTCATCCAACCTACTCTGAAAAACAGTCTCTGCTCTCCTTCTTTTATTAAAGTTTAGGTGTGCCCTATTACATAGGTCTCAATCGTCTAAGGGAGGGGGAACAGTTCACACGGTTGAGACTGGTTTCAACATCAAGCATATTTTGAGAAAGCAAAGACAGATAGGAGACATCAAGCTTATTTTGAGAAAGCAGAATGTCTCAAGGAGACATCCTGTTATTGAGTGTCTAAAGGAATGTGATGAGTTGTGCAAACGTGTGATCTATGTGCATGTAATAGTAACTTGGATAATATGAAGTAAGCTTATTGAATGTGCTTTATTCCAACAATATGTGTTTCAAAAACATTGTGCATTTGGACATTTGCGGGGCTAAGAAAACAGACCACATTAGCAAAACAAAAGAGGTTCGGGTCTAACATTTAAGGGAAGCGCTCTACTATCTGAGGTAATTCCCCTGCTGCTGCAATGTTGGCAGAGAAGGTCCAGTCACAGAACTATTTTGGTTCCTTTGCTGGAGTACGTCAAAGTGACACTGTCTCTGCCTTGCTGAGTGCAGACATAAGGCAGTTCCTGGTGGTCTAGTGGCTAGGATTCGGCGCTCTCACCGCCGCGGCCCGGGTTCGATTCCCGGTCAGGGAATTGACATTTGGGTAGGTTTTGACTGGAGATAGGATTTGTCTTCGGCCTCGGTCGAATGGTCGGGGTCATCTTGAAGCACAAACCGTTGTCATCCTGAAGCGACTGACAACAGAAATATAAACAAAACATGGACACACAATGGACAACACAATAAGACAAGGTCCTCGACTGAGAATGCTGTCAGGACTGGGTTTAGGGTGAGACAGAGCATTTGTCGGATGCTCAGGGATAGATCCTTGTTAGAATAAAATGTAGATAGAATGAATATAGCATCAGTTATCACCCTTATATCCATTTGCTTAGACAATAGAAAGAGTGTTTGAATGTGCTGAAGAAGAAATGTTCCTGTGACCCTGATCAGAGACCCCCAGCAACCCCCAGGTCCTGGAGGTGCCTGGATGCGCCAATCGCAGGTTACAAGCCAAACCTGTCAAGCCGTGATTGTGATTTCATGTTTTGTTGAAGAAAAGCCCATACTTTGTGGAACAATTTTCCCTACAAGGGAGAAACATTTGTCGATTTGGACAATTGTCAATATGCCCCCACTTTGGACACATTGTCTTGTGTCATTGTTTGGCAACTGCTTCACCAGTCCCCTTAAAGGGCTCACCCTTCATAGTGTAGTGGTTAGCACGTTTGCCTTACATGCAAAAGGTCCCTAGTTGGAAACTGGGTGGAAGCAAGGCCGTTCAATTCCTTCTTTCACAAAAAAATCAAGGTGACAAATGGGAACAAGGATATGTGCTTGATCCCTGAAGGTGTGTACACGGGCATCTGTCCCCAGTTTGGACACACAATCCATATTTCCCGGATGACTGATCAGGTGCGTCACTGGCCTGCACGAAGGGGCTTATAGGAAGGAGGTGGCCGCTGTGGTGTCGTTGCATGCAAACAACATCCTCATCCTTGACACAGCGAAGACCAAGGAGGAGAATAATTGTGGATTCGGTCCGCTTACACTGGCAGGATTTCACCAGTCCTGTTGAAAGCCTGGCCACTGGTGTGGTTTCCGTTATGCAGTAGTTCGCCTAACACTGAAGACACTCCTTCGCCGGCGCTGTGGATTAGTTGGTCAAAGTTCCTGTCTCGTAAACAGGAGGTCCTGGGTTCAAATCCCAGCAGTGCCTTGCATATGTGTTTCAGCGACTCCATTTTTTTCTCTCCAACATTTCAAGTAAATGTTTTGAATCAGACGTCATGTTCTGTTGAAGAAATATCCATCATTTCTGATGTCATATGTAGCATAAATGTCATAAGTACTACAATGCTCTCGACAAAGGCAAAAACATTGTGCATTTGGAGATTTGCGGGGCTAAGAAAACAGACCACATTAGCAAAACAAAAGAGGTTCGGGTCTAACATTTAAGGGAAGCGCTCTACTATCTGAGGTAATTCCCCTGCTGCTGCAATGTTGGCAGAGAAGGTCCAGTCACAGAACTATTTTGGTTCCTTTGCTGGAGTACGTCAAAGTGACACTGTCTCTGCTTTGCTGAGTGCAGACATAAAGCAGTCCCTGGTGGTCTAGTGGCTAGGATTCGGCGCTCTCACCGTTCGATTCCCGGTCAGGGAATTGCCATTTGGGTAGGTTTTGACTGGAGATAGGATTTGTCTTCGGCCTCGGTCGAATGGTCGGGGTCATCTTGAAGCACAAACCGTTGTCATCCTGAAGCGACTGACAACAGAAATATAAACAAAACATGGACACACAAGGGACAACACAATAAGACAAGGTCCTCGACTGAGAATGCTGTCAGGACTGGGTTTAGGGTGAGACAGAGCATTTGTCGGATGCTCAGGGATAGATCCTTGTTAGAATAAAATGTAGATAGAATGAATATAGCATCAGTTATCACCCTTATATCCATTTGCTTAGACAATAGAAAGAGTGTTTGAATGTGCTGAAGAAGAAATGTTCCTGTGACCCTGATCAGAGACCCCCAGCAACCCCCAGGTCCTGGATGTGCCTGGATGCGCCAACCGCAACCCTGCAGATGTTCACGTTAATCCTGCAAGAACGTGTCAAGATAAGAACTCATAAAACAATAAAAGTAATACACACACATACACACACATACACATAGAGAAACAAATACAGCTCGTGCAACTGCCACCCCTAGAGTTGCATGACCATGTAGTAGGGACCCCCAAAAGAGAATAAATAAAGAGGAGTTTGAACTGCATACTCAGTGGAGCGGCATGTCACTGGGTATGTGGTTTCACTCTCCTCGCTGCGAGTAACTTTGAATATTGTTGTCTGTCTCTTCTGTATTTCTGCATTTAAGTGTTTTTACAAGTGTCACAGGAGTTTGAACCTGACAACCCACTGACTCACAACGACCTTGCACATCTACACGTGTCAGGGTTCAACATATTGGCCTCTCATGTTACATGGTGTGACTAGGGACGTTGAGTCAGTACTTCAGTCTCCGCATTGAACGTCTGCAGCAACTGCACTAAGCCACTTGCTGCCGCTGCCTTTGCTCAGAATGAAGTCACAAGAGTGCCATACAGACTGACTCCTTGAGATAACCAGAGTCATGTCTCTGAATTTGGACACAGGTCAAGTGGCTGGGCTTGTTGTGGGCGACCTGATGAGACCACCACTCAGCATGTGGCATGTGCGAGAGACTAGTCCGGGCGGGACCGGTGCAACTCATACTTACCTGCCAGGGGAGATACCATGATCAAGAAGGTGGTTCACCCAGGGCGAGGCTCAGCCATTGCACATGGGTTGAGCTGACCTCTGCGAATTCCCCAAATGCGGGAATCTCGACTGCATAATTTGTGGTAGTGGGGGACTGCGTTCGCGCTCTCCCCTTATCCCGTGTTTAAAACAAGAGGCAGGTGCAGCACCGCGCCAAGCTCCTTGGCTTGCGAGTGCAGCCAGACCGAGCAAGAAACGACCAGGCCAGCACTACCAATGCTTGCTGGAAAGGTCTGCCCGTCCACGGGAGACAACCAACCAGCCGTGAGGCCGATCTGCTCTCAGTCAGGAAACCTCAATGAGAAACGGCAACAAGACAGAGAAAGAGCGTCGGCAACCATTTCGATTGATCTGAGTCTAAAGTTCAAGGTTTGCTCGCAGGCAAATTTGAAGCAGCGAGAATGAGCAATCCGCACCTCTGAGTAAGAGTTCATGGTTCTCACCCAAAAAACGATAGCTTGTAGCCGTAATCGTGTTGTTGTTTGTATTCTGTGTTTTGTCTGAGTCACGGCTGGTGTGTGTTGCTTTTTGCTGTTTTCTTGCCTGAAAGGACTTCTCGCTCAGCCAAAGCAAAGCCAGGTAAAAACGTAATCATTTGTACCTTTGTTGGAATAGTTGCATCTTGTGCCTGTAGTGACACTGCCTGCAGTGATGGTTATTTCACCACCACCACCTGCTCATACCCCATTGGAGCAGCAGCAACCACCTCCTGTGTCAAAAAACTCAAACAAAAACCATGTCTGTGCTGTGGCCAACCAAAATGAAAATATCAAGTGGATGGGACATCAACCACGACGTTCATCAACAAGGCCCTGTCAGATAATCTTATTGCTGCAGAAGGTCTGACAGACCCGAAGATGCCATTTAAAGATTTCAGTCAAACAGACTTCTTCCAGCGAGAGGTGGATGAGACAAGAAAAAGGGTGGAGGAAAAACAGCAGAAGAAGAGAAAGAGGGAGGAATCTCCTCCACCCCCTGTCCGAAAGTGCCTCTGCAGGATGCAGCTGAAGCAGGGCCGGAAAAGCCCCCGCATCCACACTGGCTTCAGAGAAGTACATCTACTGTCCTGCCAAAGTGTTCTCCATCTATAGAGAGCACAGGATGGGAAAAGAGATGAGCTGGAGGGAGTTCCAGGCCTCTCCGTTTTATGAAAAGGAGAAACAAAGGCGGCAAAATAAATGAACAATGTGTATATTCATTATTCATAACTGCTTACATGTAGATTTTTTTTATTATTATTGAGAGTGTTCTTGAGTGTGGCAACCTGATAAATAAATATTCTTTGTGACATTGCATTGATTTTGTATTTTATTTCAAGCACTGGTATCAATATAAGCCTGATAGGAATAATTTGTAATTATATAGGGATTAATTGGAAAAAAATAATATTGTGGAGAAGAAAACTGTGACTTGACTGCTGGCTTAGACGGGATTCAAATACCTGACTTCATTTCTCCAAAGTCTCTCTGCTTGTCTGACATCTGTCTCGCATCCTGATTGGCTGGCAGCAAATGTCAACAACACAAGCAATTGCACAGAGACTACATCAGCATCACTGCAGTAAGGTTTCAATAAGTTTCTACTTCTGACAGAAATGTGCAAATACTCAAGTGCTGTCCACCTTAACTGTCAGGTGGTCCGTTCTCTTACGTTTCAGGTGTCATTCTGAGTTCTACCCTTTTGCAGGAAAAAGAGCCTTTGTACTTTTTCACATGAACTCTAAAGAAAGGTATAAGCTGATATACACTGCATTGGCTGGGAATTGGACCCGGGCCTCCCTCTTGGCAAGCGAGAATTCTACCACTGAACCACCAATGCCACATGGGGTTGTACTGTCGGAGAAAAGTGGCTGAGCCTATGCAAAGTGGCGCTGAATGACAAAACATCACAATGTCATACTCTTTGGATTCAAGCACCTTCTGGCGTAACGGGATCCACAACAATCATGTCAGGTGTGGATGCACCGTAGACTCGTTTTTGAAGGGCAAGTGACAAAAAGAGGTACGTGGCTCAAAATTCAGCTGCCAAAGTTTCACGGACCAAGCACCCAGGTACTGCTGGGATTTGAACCCAGGATCTCCTGTTTATTAGACAGGCACTTTCACCAGTGAAGCCATAGCGCCAGCTGAGCATGTCAACCTGGCAATGCTGCCTTTACTCTTCTAGACAGTAACTGCTTGCAACGTTGAGACAACGCCATTTGTCGTGTGTCATTCGGTCAGCAGGTGGGGAATCCCGTATATATTTGGCACCGATACAAAGGGTTTACCTATTGGGAAGAATGCAAGGGCTCTCCAAAAGAGTCCAACATAAGTGTCACACGAGGGTCTGGAAATGGTCCCTGGGACTGACACAAATAACTAGGTTGTTAATCTGGACTAACATAACATAATACCCACATGGGAAACAAAACGCAGAGTGTGTGAATGCCTTTTAAAAAGTGGCCTCTGGAGGGTCAGGGTGGCCGAGTGGTCGAAGGCACTGCCTTCAGATTGCAGTCTCGAATGAGGCGTGGGTTCGAATCCCACTAGTGACAGCTTCTTGCATCTTGAAGTGGCGTCACCCTTCCTTCTAGAGTGGCCGAGGCTGTTACTCCTGGGCAGTAAACCAGGGGTGCTTTTCAAAATGTCTGCTGCTGAAAAGTGTACAAAGAAGACCTATTGTATCCCGGGGTCTTGCATTTCTCCTGAAAACAGGCTTTGTATCTCAACATGACCTCTGATAAAAAAAAGTATGGAAATACCAGTAGAGGACTGCTGGAATTGGAACCAATGAGCCCCTCTTTGCTAGACATGTAATTTGACCAACTAAAGCATCGTGCCTGTGAAGCATGCAAACTTGACTTGAATGGTGCCTTTAGTAGAAAAGGAAATCCTGTGCATCTGGCACGGACACAAAAACAGTTCACCAATGGGGAAACATGTTCATACAAGGGAGGGAGACCAAAGTGTCAATTGTCACCAGCGAAACACCCTCGAGAGGTAAACAAAACAGCATGTCAAAGCAGAGCGTCAACAATCCTCTCAGTCACCAAGACTGCAAGGAACAGATCAATGGGGGCAGTGGACCCCATTATCCTCTACCCAAAATTTAGACCACGAGTGCAGAGAATGCGGACCGTGAAGGAACAACAAAAGCCCCCGTCGACAACACCCTGCCCCTCATAACCCCCCGGCCCCATAACTAACAGCGCAGAACCCAGTGAACTGCGAAACACCCCCATCAAGGCAACCAACCGACCAGGTAAAGGTAAAGAAAACAGCATGGCACGGAGAATGCGGTCTGTTAAGGATGAGTTAGTCGATTTTAGCTGGAAACATTTGATGCAATGGTGTCCTGTGGTCGATTAGCTCAGTTGGTCAGAGCGTGGTGCTAATAAAGCCACGGTCATGGGTTCATTGGAGGAAGGAAAGAAATCGGGGCACAAACACCAGTCATGTTCTCGGTCGGTAACCTATCACTCACGTCGGGTCCACCGCACCACTACCAGAGGTCAGCCCTGAGGAGCGACCAGAAGAAGGCATCCACCAGTAAGGTAGAATTACACTAAGAGGTATTAATGCCGGGTTGTACAAATCGGGAACCTGTGGACATAAATTTACCGTTCGCCACTGTGCTGCTGAATATAAGCTTACTTTTGACATCTGTAACCTCGGGGTGCGCGAATGGCCTACAATTAGCCAATAAAACAAAGGATTCCTTGTAGAATTTAGGCAATCAATCCCGCTACCTCTCACATGCAAAGCAAGCGCTATACCATTTGAGCTAATTCCCCTGCTTTTCCTGAATTGGCAGAGAAGGTCCAGTCTCAGAACTATATTGGTTCTTGAATTAACTCAGAGCAAATGACTACTGGATCGTGGGAGGGAGCAAAGCAGTGGCTCAACATATTTGACAGTGCATCCCATGCCGGAAAGCTCGATGAGCCACAGAGGAACAAAAGATGGCTGACTTACCTCAAGACCACATTGAGCCTTCTCCACCAATTACCTATGGTGGCATGGATTGTTTTGGCCCCTTTCACACAAAACAAGGGCGTAAAGAACAAAAACAGTACAGTCTACTATTCACTTGTCTATGTTCTGGAGGTGTTCACATAGAGATGCTGGAGGACTTGACCACTGACTCATTCCAAGATGCTTCATTGCCATCAGAGGTGCTGTTTGGCACATCCGATCAGATCAGGGAACATACTTAGTTTGAACTAAAAATGAAATGGAAAAGTCTCTAAAGGAAATAAACACAGAAAGAGTAACAGAATACCTGGCAGACAAGCAATGCAACTTTGTCATAAATGCAAGCCATATGGGAGGTGTTTGGGAGCGCCAGATCAGAACCATCAAAAGCGTGCTCATTTCAGTCCCAGCAAACAGTGCTGGCAGGTTGAGTGATAGTTCCTTGAGAACCTTTCTTTAGGAAGCCATGTCTGTTGTGAATAATCACCCTCTTACTGTGGACAATGTAAACAACCCATGTGTCTGGAACCACTGACACCTAACCACCTGATTACCATGTAGTCATTTATTCCCATGCCACCACGTGTTTCCAAAATGGCGCTGCTGTCAAGTCAAACCCTTGTCCAAAATAATTTAGATAAGGCAGACAGGAAAAAAATAAATAAAAAGATAAATAAAAATAAAAAATACTTTTCATGGCCCTCATTAAGGGAATAATAAATTTTCGTTGCAATTAGCACCTTATTTTACTAAATTAAACACGGGAGATCAGGTGGGGAACATCTAAACCGGAAGTGGGAATCAGTTTTAAGCGCACCTGGGCGTCTGCATTAGGGCACTTCCTTTCTCAGCAGGTAAGGCTGCAGACAAGTGGTATCGAGAAGGTAGTCAGAACTGCACCCCAAACCTTGCGCAAACTGGAGCTATACAACACTGAAGAGGCAGCCGGTAAGAAATTCCTTTTAATATTAGCGCTGTGGTTTAACGCACCCGTGCCACGTAAGGCACGGCTTTTTTTTGGATGTGATGGCCGCTGGTGACGCGCGCCTCACTTTAGTTATTGGTACTAGATTAAAAGTATTAACACGGTGCAATTAGTTAGAAAGTGGGGTCTGGAACACCGTCGATCGCCTGTGTCGCGTAGGTGCACACGGCGGCTCGCGGTGGTTCATTTAATTGGCACCAATTGAGCTGATCAGCGAGCTTTGGGCATCGAAGGAACGCGCTATGCTCATTTCTTTTCAGTGGGCCTATATTATTTAGAGCTTTTATAATAATAATTTTAGTTACGTGGCAAGATGGGGGCAATGCAAATGGTTTAATAAATAGATCAAATAAAATAACGAAATAATGAAGTAAAGAATAAGTTAATAAATGCAGGTTAAGGGGACAAAATTATTCCAACCGTTGTTAAACTGTTTAATGGTTAATATACTGCTGAACATGATTTATATCTTATATAAATACTTGCATATGTATATTATTGAGCATATTATATATATTTAGAAATATGTATATTGTGTATACTTATACTTTCCCCTTTTTTTTTGTTGAAGGTTTTCACCTATGCACTATGTGCTACACTGCTGTGCTACACTACGCTGTGCTGTGCTGTGCTGTGCTGTACATTGTCACAACAAGACTTGTGCCTCACCAAATAAAACCCAAAAACAGCGAAAGCATCGAGTGAATCCAGTCTTTCCTCAGTGTGGCTACTCAGACCCCCTTTTTCAAGTTCAGGGGATGCGCAAGGCAAGAAGGAACTTGACAGCTGCGGACGGCTGCCTTGGTGTGTTGGTCCTCCAGCACCTGGACTCCGCAGGAACCTATGCTAGGATCCTGTTTGTGGACTTCAGCTCCGCCTTCAACACCATCCTCCCAACTCTGCTCCAGGAGAAGTTCTCCCAGCTGAGCGTGCCTGACTCCACCTGCAGGTGGATTACAGACTTCCTGTCTGACAGGAAACAGTGCGTGAAGCTGGGGAAACACATCTCAGATACAAAAACCGTCAGCACCTGATCCCCCCAGGGCTGCGTTCTTTCTCCTCTGCTCTTCTCCCTGTACACAAACAGTTGCACCTCCAGTCACCAGTCTGTCAAGCTCCCAAAGTCTGCGGACGACACCACTCTCATCGGACTCATCTCTGACGGCGACAAGTTTGCCTACAGGTGAGAGGTTGACCATCTGGTGACTTGGTGCAACCTGAACAACCTGGAGCTCAATGCCTTAAAAACAGTGGAGATGGTTGTGGACAACAGGAAGAACTCAGCCTCTCCTGTCCCCATCACCCTCTGTGACTCTACGATTGACATTGTGGAGTCCTTCCGCATCCTGGGTACCATCATCTCCCAGGACCTCCAGTGGGAGCCGAACATCAGCTCCCTCATCAAGAAGGCACAGCAGAGGATGTACTTCCTACGTTCCTATGGCAGCTGAAGAAATTCTTCCTGCCAAAGACAATGTTGGTGCACTTCTACAGCTCCATCATTGAGTCCATCCTCATCTCCTGCAATCTCCCGTCCCTCCAGGATCTGTACGCCTCCAGGACCCTAAGGCGTGCAGAAAAGGATTGTGGCCGATCCTTCTCAACCCGGACACAGTCTCTTTGAGAGGAGGCTGCGGTCCATCAGGACCAAAACCTCACGCCACAAGAACAGTTTCTTCCCGTCTGCTGTCAGCCTCATCAACAAGTCCCGGAACCCCCCCCCCCCCCCCCCCCCCGACACTGTTCACACCCCACTTCTGCCTCATCCTGCCACTTTGACACTCTATATGCGTTAAATTAACGCTCAGTTTGGACTCTTAGGAAAAACAATCAGACTGCAGTTCCGGAACAACAAACAAAAACAGACCGTGTACATATATTTATACTGTATACTGTATATTTTGTATTTTCACTTTTTAATAGATGTGTCTGCACCTACTTCACCAAAACAAATCCCCAGTCGAGGTCAGCAGGCCCCGTCTCCACTGTAAACAGTGTGGACTGGGCAATGCTTCCCTTTTCGGAGGGTCCGGACGGTTTGCCAGAACCCCTTCGAGGCCGACCAAAAGTCGTGCTCCATGGCCTCACCGAATTCTTCCCACACCCGAGTTTTTGCCTCGACAACCGCCGAAGCCGCGAACCGTTTGGCCTGACAGTACCTGTCAGCTGCTTCCGGAGTCCCACAAGCCATCAACGCTCGATAGGACTCCTTCTTCAGCTTGATGGCGGCCCTGACCTCTGGTGTCCACCATCGGGTTCGGGGCCTGCCGCCACGACTGGCACCAACCGCCTTGCGCCCGCAGCTCCGGTCAGCCGCCTCAGCAATGGAGGCACGGAATATGGCCCATTCGGACTCAATATCCCGGTCCTCCCCCGGGATGCAGGCGAAGCTCTGCCAGAGGTGAGAGTTGAAGACTCGACGAACGGGAGACTCTGCCAGACGTTCCCAGCACACCCTCACTACTCGTTTGGGTCTACCAGGTCTGTCCAGCATCCTCCCTCGCCATCTAATCCAACTCATCACCAGGTGGTGATCAGTTGACAGCTCAGCCCCTCTCTTCACCCGCCTGTCCAGAACATGCGGACGCAGGTCTGATGACACGACTGCAAAGTCGATCATAGACCTGCAGCCAAGGGTGTCCTGGTGCCAAGTGCACTTATGGACATCCCAGAATTTCTAGGCGCAGCTAAGGTGTTGAGGGAATCTGTTTCAGGGGCCTTAGAATCTCATCTCTGTTATTTGCAGATGATGTGGTTCTTATGGCCTCTACGGGCTGTGACCTTCAGCGCTTACTGGGACGGTTTGCATCTGAGTGCGAAGCGTCTGGGATGAGACTCAGTACCTCCAAATCAGAGGCCGTGGTTCTCAGTCGTAAAAGGGTGGAGTGCTCCCTCCGGGTTGGGAATGAGGTCCTACCCCAGGTGGAGGAGTTTAGGTATCTTAGGTATGGTCACGAGTGAGGGAAAGTGGGAGCGTGAGGTCGACAGACGGATCAGCGCAGCCTCGGCAGTAATGCGGTCGCTGTAAAGGACCGTCGTGGTTAAAAAAGCTTTCAATTTACCGGTCGATCTATGTTCCCACCCTCACCTATGGTCATGAGCTTTGGGTCATGACCGAAAGAATGACATCTCGGATACAGGCGGCTGAAATGAGTTTCCTCCGTAGGGTAGCTGGACTCACCCTAAGAGATAGGGTGAGGAGCTCAGTCATCCGGGAGGGCTCAGAGTAGAGCCGCTTCTCCTTCACATCGAGAGGAGTCAGTTGAGGTGGCTCGGGCATCTAGTCCGGATGCCTCACGGACGCCTCCCTGGTGAGGTGTTCCGGGCATACCCAGCCGGGAAAAGGCCCCGGGGCAGACCTAGGACACGCTGGAGGGATTATGTCTCACAGCTGGCCTGGGAACACCTTGGTGTCCTCCCGGTGGAGATGGAGGAGGTGGCCGGGGACCGGGAAATCTAGGCTTCCCTACTAAGACTGCTGCCCCCCGCGACCTGGACCTGGATAAGCGGAGGAAAATGGATGGACGGATGGATGGATGGATGGACTTGTATACTAAAATGAGATGGAGATAATTGCAATATTTGTCGGAATAGTTCTGGAACAAATGGTGGAAGGAGTATCTGACCAACACTGCTCTGAGACAAAGATGGCATACGCCAAGAAGAAACATGCAAGTTGGAGATGTGGTGATCGTCAAAGAGGAGGAGGTTCCCCGAAACGAATGGAAACTGGCTGGGATTTTTCAAGTCCATAAGAGTGACAATGGACTAGTGAGGACAGTTACGGTGTTTCACGATGCTTCAATGTCCCGCAATGGCGTGTGAATGCACTCAAGAGCAATAAATGCATCGAGAACAGCAGTAAAGGAAGCGTGAACTCTTCACTGGACCAGGTCAGCTAAGTAACAAAGACCATACATCTGCAAGCTCTTCAAAGGACACGTAAAGAGTACAGCCATAGCAGAGGATGGTTTCGATCCGTCGACCTCTGGGTTATGGGCCCAGCACGCTACCACTGCGCCACTCTGCTGCTGACATCTGTACAAGTACCCAGCTTTGTGCGGCTCCTTTTGAGTGTCCTCTGTTGTCAGTGAACCTCACAAGGTCACAGTTTTTTTTCCTGATCAGGGCACCGTTTTAGGTTGGGTGGATGAGTGATCGAAAGCGCCAGATTAAGGTTCCTTAAGCTCAGGAGGCACTGGTTGAAATCCCACAGCTGGCATTTTCCTGGTCAGCTCCATTATCCACGACTGGAATGATTTGGCAGCAAAAGACTGTCAGATTGTACAAGACACCTGAACACCTTGAGAAGAAGATTAAGAGAGGTTTTGTTCTAATGAGAAGGGTTTGTTTGTTGACATTGTGACATACAAAAGAGGAACTCCCCGTCGGGGAATCGAACCCCAGTCTCCCGCGAGCAGGCCTTTTTCTGCTTAACCTGGCCTTTTTGATCAAATCCACAGCTGACCGAGTTTCTCGGGGAACACAAGAAGCGAGAGGTTCAGTCATCACTGGGAACTTTGGAAGTGTAGTCACCTTAAGTCAGGTCTGCTTTGGTGAACTTCAGAGGCATCATGACCAGTCTGCATCAAAACATTATCTGAAATCCTGTTGCAGGTTTCTGGCATTGATTCTTAATTCAGTTGCCATCCCTGATCGATGGTAATGGTAATGGTAATCATGCCCGCGTGGCAGGCGTGTCTCTTTACTTGTCTGACGTCTGTGTCGCATCCTGATTGGCTGGCAGCAAATTTTAACAAACTGCAAAGTGGCGCTGAATGACAAAACATCACAATCACAACACACACACGGGATGCCAGGGGAGGCCGAGTACTAACAGAGTTGAGCGAGAGGGCATAAGAAAAATAATTGTGACCTTGTGGTGGTTACCCGACAGCACCAAGGATATGGTGCGCGTCTGATGCGTAATGCATGCCAGGTGATGTTCATCTAGCGAGCGGACATTCTTGTGGGGGACAAGCTCAACAGCAGGAATGTTGAGAGAACTGACCAGTCCGCTATCAATGAAGTTCTCGTCCACCCCAGAGTCAATTAATGCTGTGGTAGGAGAAGCTTCCCCCGCCCAGGATATCGTACCTTCCACCTGAAGTCGGCCCACCAAAGCGGATGACGCAGCCGATGTGGTTGGAGCGGGCAGTGCCAGCAGCTGGGGAATATCCCTGGTGGAGGAAGAGCGTTGGCGTGCTGGCCGAACTGGACAGCGGGAAATTGTGTGTAGGACTCCCACAGTACAGGCACAGCCACCGGCGTGGACGGTGACTCCTCTCCGCTGACGAAAGGCAACTGGCTCCCAGTTGCATGGGGACAACACTCCCGACGTCATCAGACGGCGCTCCACTGCTGGAGCAGGGAGGGAGGAGTGGTGCCGGAAGAGCCCCAGGAGGAGGGATTTGGAGCCGACGTGTGGGTCGGAGAGGCTCCGCCCTCTGCTGTGTGCTGCGCTCCTGCAGAGGGTTGTTGAGTTGATTGGATAGCGACAGAGAGCGGCTGGAATGACAAGGCGCTGCGGAGCGCATATCGGGTGAGTGTTAGAATAAAATGTAGATACAGGTATTATTTTGTTAGTTATCACCCTTATATCCATTTGCTTAGACAATAGAAAGTGTTTGAATGTGCTGAAGAAGGAATGTTCCCGTGACCCTAATCAGAGACCCTCAGCGACCCCCAGGTCCTGGAGGAGCTTGGATGCACCAACAGCGACTCTGCAGATGCTCATGTTAATCCTGCAAGAATGTGTTAAGATAAGAACTCATAAAACATTAAAAGTAATTGCTCTCACATACAAACACACATAGACAAACAAATACAGCTCGTGCAACTGCCTTCTCCACCCCCCCTTAGAGTTGCACGACCATGTAGTAGGGACCCCCGAAAGAGAATAAAAAGAGGGGAGTGTGAACTGCATATTCAGAGTGGAGCGGCATGTCACTGGGTATGTGGTTTCACTCTCCTCGCTGCGAGCAACTTTGAATATTGTTGTCTTTCTCTTCTGTATTTCTGTATTTCAGTGTTTTTACAAGTGTCACGGGAGTTTGAACCTGACACTTACTCTACAAATCAGTGGTAACCGTGGATCAGGATGAGGTCCCCAAACGACGCCAATGTCTGTGACAGCTGATGTTAAGGATCAGCTGATCAGAAGATACTTGGTTTGTGTGCGGGGCCACAAGTCTTTCCAGTTCCAGTTAAAAGCCAGGCTCCTCATGTAGTTTCCATAAAGTACCAAGGGATTGTCCTGTTGCCCTCGTATTTTGAGGGCAAAAAGGAGGCGTTTGCAAGTGGACCTCAGACCTGGTCACCTGAACAGGGACTTGAATCCCGGACACTCAGATCAAACGTTTCATGTTCAGGTGACCGGCTCAACCTTTGTCTTGTCTGACCACAAACTTTTTTTGTCCAGAAGATATTTGGATTGTCCATGCGGGTAGTTTAAGACCTCAGTCCATCTTGGGGGTGGACATTTCGGGACTGGGGCCTCTTCATCTCTGCAAGCCCTCGGTGGAATTGTTGGGGTCACCTTGATGCGCTACTTGAGAACAATAAATCACGTACTGGGTTTCTTCACTATTCCATGATAAGAGACCAATCTAGAGAACGCGGCCAGGATTCGGTTTGGTGTATTTGTCTGACGCTGAGGGATAGATCCTGGACTCATTTCCGATCCCACATCTCTTTTATAAAATACAAAGGATTCCTTGGAGAATGCAGGTATCGACTCTGCTACTTCTCGCATGCTAAGCAAGCACTTTACCATTTGAGGTAATTCTCCTGGTTTGGGGTATTTGTCGGATGCTAAGGGGTAGATCCAATCCCAACATCTCTTCTACAAAAGGCAAAGAGCTCCTTGGAGACTGCGGGCATTGATCCCACAACAAGACAAGACAAGGTGCTAGAGGGGAGAATGCAGTTAGGACTGGGTTTAGGTTAGGACTGGGTTTAGGGTGATACCGATGGCTGTGTTTGGCCTAGATATCAGGATTGGGGCCCGGATTAGTATTCGCTACTTGGGAACATTTCATCAAAAAAACAAATGAGTTCATGGAAAATGCGGCCATTGACCCCGCTACCTCTCACATGCTAAGCGAGCGCTCTACCATTTGAGCTAATTCCCCTGCTGATGCAGCGTTGGCAGAGACGGTCCAGTCTCAGAACTGTTTTGGTTCCTTTGCTGGAGTACGTCAAAGCGACACAGTCTCTACCTATCAGAGTGCAGCCATGATGCAGTCCCTGGTGGTCTAGTGGCTGGGACTTGGTGCTCTCACCGCCGCAGCCGTTGTTCGATTCCCGGTCAGGGAACTGACATTTGGTTAGGTTTTGAGTGGAGATAGGATTTGTCTTAGTCCTCGGTCGAACGGTTCGGGTCATCTTTCAGCGCTATCTGTGAACTGCTGTCACTGCACATAAAAACAATTCCAAGTCCGCCAATCGAATCCCGGTGTACCTCCTGATGGTCTTTACGTCTTTCATAAATGGGGTGTTAAAATGTGAATTTTCAAAAGGAACAAAGACAATCCATCTGCAACCTGGTCAACGGACACGTAAACAGTGCAGGTACCCAGCTTTGTGTGGCTCCATTAAGTGTCCTCCGTTGTCAGCGAACCTCACAAGGTCACAGTTTTTTCCTGATCAGGGCACCGTTTTGGGTTGTGTGGATGAGTGGTCTAAAGAACCAGATTAAGGCTCCTTTCGCTCAGGAGCCACTGGTTGAAATCCCACAGCTGTCATTTTCCTGGTGAGGTCCATTATCCACGACTGGAATGATTTGGTAGCAAAGGACTGTCAGATTGTACAACACAGCTGAGCACTTGGAGAAGAAGATGAATAGAGGTCTTGTTCTCCCGGACTGGTTGTTGCAACCGCAACCCTGCTCAAGGTTCAACGTGACATACAAAATAGGAACTCCCCGTCTGGGAATCGAACCGCGCAATCTTCCATGCGACAGGCGGAGATACTGGCCACTATACTAACAAGGACTGCTGCTGAGTTGATGTAGTGTCGATTGGCCAAAGCGGGATTCAGAACAGGCTTGTGGCCCATGATCGTTTTTATGGTAGCTGGAGACTTCAACCAGTGAAATCCTTCCCATTTTCTGTAGCTCTTATCCTCATCAACGGACTGTATTCCCCACCCGTTACCAGCATGGGGACATTCCAACCCAAGATGAGAACACACTGAACCAGGTACACAGCAACATACGTGGCACAGACACAGCTTCACCCTGCCCCAACATTTACCCACGACTGAAAAAGCAGAACACCACCTCAGAAGCTGAAATACTCACTTAGGAGAACGTTAGACTGAAGTTCTAAAGGTCCCTGGTTCAAGCCCGGTTTTCAGAACAATCCCTGTTTATTTTGTGACTTGGCAAATAGTTTGAAAATGCTTATTGGCTGGCTGAAAGGACCTTAACTTCATTCTTCAAAAGGCCAGCCATCCAGCCATCCAGACAAGGTTAGAGGAGGTTACAAGCCTATTTACAAACCATTGACTCCAAGGGCACAAGTTGAGTCCATCGAGATATCAACGTGACCCCGAGGGTGGCTAAGGTGTTTCTTTCAAGCCGCGATTGTGATGTCTTGTTTTGTTGAAGAAAAGCCCATTATTTCTGGAACAATTTTCCCTACAAAGGAGACATCTTTGTCCATTTGGACAATTGTCAATCTGCCCCCACTTTGGACACATCGTCGCGTTTCATTGTTTGGCAACTGCTTTGTGACTTCACCAGCCCCCTTAAAAGCCCCTTCCTTCAGTTTTCCGTAGTGTAATGGTTATCACATTTGCCTAACACGCAAAAGGTCCCCAGTTCGAAACTGGGTGGAAAGATGGCCTTTCAAGTCTTTCTTTTACAAAAAAAAGTCAAGGTGACAAATAGGAACAAGGACATGTTCTTGATCTCTGAAGGGACTGAAGGAACTCTTGATACTCAGAGTCTGATGCCCTACGAAGTGAGCCCCCAGGCCTTTGGTCAGAAGATTTGTTTTTGTGTATTTGGAATGAAATGTTTTCAGCATGTTGAACAATTTTCAACAGGAAAGATATCTTTCAGATGTATCAATAAAACTGCATACTCGCCCAATATGAGCTTAAGCGTCTCATGCTCTACCGACTGAGCTAATCGGACCTTTTTCTGTTTTAATTGATGTGGCCATCCTGATGTTTGATCAATTCCACAGTTGACCTTGTTTCTAAGGGAACAGAAGGAGCGAGACCTGCACGGTCAGGATGGCCGAGCAGTCGAAGGCGCTGCATTCAGGTTGCAGTCTCTAATGAGGCGTGGGTTCGAAGGCCACAAGTCTTTCCAGTTCCAGTTAAAAGCCAGGCTCCAAATGTAGTTTCCATAAAGTACCAAGGCCTTTTGCCCTTGTATAAGTTTGCGTTTGCAAGTGGACCTCAAACCTGGTCACCTGAACAGGGACTTGAATCGTGGACACTCAGATCAAAAGTTTCCATTTCGGGTGACCGGCTCAACCTTTGTCTTGTCTGACCATGAACTCTTTTTTTTCCGGAAGATATCTGGCTTGTGGGTAGTTTAAGACCTCAGTTTATCTTGGAGGTGGACATTTCAGGACCGGGGCTTCTTCATCTCTGCAAGGAGAAGTACAGTAGGCCAGAAGATTTTGTTTTCATTTTGTCTTCATTGAGTTGTCCTCATCTATCAAGGAGGAAACCAACCTCTTTTATCCTCCTACTGTGGTCAAGTCCAGAATGCCAGAAGATTCCTCCTCCCTCATCCTCAACACAAAGAGAAGCGACACAGCCTCTGCCTTTCTGAGTGCAGACCTAAAGCAGTGCCTGGTGGTCTGGTGGCGTGGATTCGGTGCTCTCACCGCCGCGGCCCGGGTTCCATTCCTGGTCAGGAAATTGACATTTGGATAGGTTTTGACTGGAGATAGGATTTGTCTTCGGCCTCGGTGGAATGGTTGGGGTCACCATGAAGAGATACTTGGGAACAATAAATCACAGACTGGTTTTCTTCACTACATGACAAGAGACTGGTCTAGAGAACGCAACCAGGAAGAGGTTTGGGGTATTTGTCTGACGCCAAAGGGAAAGATCTTGGACTCATTTCCGATCCCACACCTGTTTTACAAATTACAAAGGATTCCTTGGAGAATGTGGGTATTGATCCTGCTACCTCTCACATGCTAAGCAAGCGCTCTACCATTTGAGCTAATTCCGCTGCTGTTGCATTGTTGGCAGAGAAGGTCCAGTCTCAGAACTATTTTGGTTGCTTTGCTGGAGTACGTCAAAGCGACACAGTCTCTGCCTTTCAGAGTGCAGCCATGATGCAGTCCCTGGTGGTCTAGTGGCTAGGACTTGGTGCTCTCACCGAATCGATACCCGCATTCTCTAAGGAATCCTTTGTATTTTGTAAAAGAGATGTGGTATCGGAAATGAGTCCAGGATCTATCCATCAGTGTCAGACAAATCCCCCAAACCTAATCCAGTATCTTGTCATGTAATAGTGAAGAAACCCAGTTCGTGATTTATTGTTCCCAAGTAGCGCTTCAAGGTGACCCCAACCATTCCACCGAGGCCCAAGACAAATCCTATGTCCAGTAAAAACCTATCCAAATGTCAATTCCCTGACCGGGAATCGAAACCGGGCTGCGGCGGTGAGAGCACTGAATGCTTTTATTATTATTATTGTTATTATTTTCATACATTCAACATACTTTACACATCAATTCTGAATTTCAGTCCCATTTCTTCATTTATATACACCATTGTATTCCCTTTCACAAAAGCATGATAGAATTCCCCCTCCTCCAAGTAATAATACAAAATGGAAATGTCTTTTTTCATTATACTTTTAAAAATTTGCCATACATCCGCATTTCTCTTGTCATAGTGAATCATATTTCTTCGTACTTTAACAGCATATCTTGCATGGCTCAATGTATAGTTCAACAGATTTGCATAACATTCTCCCACCCTTTTATTTACACCAAATAACCACAGTTCTTTCCAGTCCATGTCCCTTACAAATCTACCCCCCAACAACTCGTTATGAGCTTTCTCATTTTGTCAAAATATGTTATTAACCCTTCACATTCTATGAACTCATGCATAAATGTTTCTACCTTCTTTTCACATACTTCACATTCTTTGCTTACATTCTCATCAAATTTGCTTATAATTAGATTATTGAATATTCTATTGTGTCTTAGCATGAAGTCCATGTGCTCACATTCACTGGTGTTCCATTTCACTCTCATATTTGCCCATATTTTCTTTACATCCATTCCTTCTATTGCTTTTTCCCACACTCTTTCCGATGCCGGCCTTCTAACATTCTCTCCTTTAAAATATGCATACAATATCTTAGTTTTTACATTCTCCAGTCTTTTCTTACTTTTCCCTTCTCCCACATAGAGTTCCAGCTCACAGTCATCCCCCACCTTATGCCCTCTTTCAATCATCATTCTCCACTCCCTCGGCATCCCATCTTTAATTACTTTTTCCACCTCTCCCACCCCAATATCATCCCCCCTCAATTTCACTTCATCCACCATCACCTGTGCTGACATGAAACCAGGTACATATTCATACACTATATCTCTAACTTTCCTTATACCTGCCCTCCTGATCAGCATATTGTCCATCATTCTTCCGTCGCTTGTGATTTTTGGATTTAAGAAGAGAGGTTGTTCCCATATTTGTTTTAGATTTTGACATTCATAGCTTATGTTCTTTACAAATTCCCCCCATGCACTCAACACCTCTTTGTGAAACTCACTCACTCCATTCAACATTCCTTTTCTCATTTTCATGTATACACCACTCTCTCCGCACCCCCCACATTGACTGATTGCTTCCTTCAGAAAAGCCTTCCACACGTGATCATTCTTAGCAGCTAAATAGTTTGCCATTGTCTTCACCCTCATTGCCTTCTTTTTGCATTCTAGACTTACTAGTTTTAATCCACCATCCTTGTATTCGTTCTCTAAAACCTCCCGTGCTATTCTGGCCCCTTTCCCGTCCCACAAAAAGTCATTCACCAACCCCTCCACCTCTTTCACCACTCTGTCAGGCACATCCAACACTCTCATTGCGTAGATCATTTTACTCATTAGCAGTGCATTCACCACCACCACTTTCCCTTTTAATTTTAGTCCTCTCTTTTTCCAAAATTTCAATGTATTCTTCATACTGTTTGTTATTCCTTCCTACTTTCTATCCCTTCCTTCTACTCTCTCTATCCCCACATTTATCCCTAAGATCTTCATATAGTCCTTCTTCACCTTTAACCCCATCTCATTCTTCCCTGATTCACTTACTCCTATATACATCATCTCCGACTTCCCAATGTTGACCTTTGCCCCCGATGCCCTACCATAGGCTTTTATACTTTCCAGTACTTCTCCTACACTCTCCTCATCTTTTACTGTGATAGTTGTGTCATCTGCATATTGGTATACTAAGCTCCTCTGTCCTCCTGGTATATTTATCCCTCTAATATTATTGTTCCCTTGCAATAGCCATGCCAGCGGTTTGGCTGATAGAGAGTATAATAAGGCCGACATCGGGCAGCCCTGTCTGACAGACCTTTCTAATCTTATTGACCCTGTTAGAACGCCGTTAACTTTTATAACGCTTACGACATTTTTATACATTCTTTTTATCCAGCCTACCAGCCTATCTCCAAACCCTATTCTTTTAAGTAATGTAAATAAATATTCGTGATTCACCCTGTCAAAAGCCTTATTTAAATCTATGCTCATGATAATCCCTCCACCACCTTTTTTCATATAATCAATTACATCCTTAATACTACATATTGTGTCTGTGATGTCCCTCCCAGGTATGCCGTGAGATTGTGTTTTTCCTATAATGTTCCCTATGAATCTCTTTAACCTGTTTGTGATTACTTTTGCCAGTATTTTATAATCATTATTCAATATACTAATTGGTCTATAGTTTTCTAATTTTTCCCTCCCACCCTTTTTATATACTAAACTTATAACCCCCATTCTTATACTATTTGGTATCTCCCCTGTCTCCTCCATCCACTTAAATAATCTATATAGTACTGGAGTTAGTATGGTTTTAAACTGTAAAATTCTCCTATCAGTCCATCCGAACCTGGACTTTTTTTCCTTTTTAATTCGCTAATTGCTCTATCTCTCTCTCTTCTGTCTATTTCTTTTTCACTTATTAATTTATCTCCCTCGCTGACCTTGACCCTCACCTTTTCTAGAAGCTGTTCCATGACTCTTTTGTCGACCTTTTCCTCTTTAAATAGGTCCCTATAAAACTGCTCTACCCTCTCCACTATTCCAAATCCATCTGTGATGATCCCCCCTTCCCCATCCTCTATCTCCCCTATGAAGCTCCTTTTCTGGTTTGTTTTTTCCAAGCCCAGAAAATATCCACTACATTTTTCTCCCTCAATCACATATCTTGCTCTACTTCTCACCATCGCCCCTCTACACTTCCTCTCCTCTATATCCTCTAATTCATATTTTAGGGCTATGTATTTTGTTAGATCACTTCCCCCATTGTCTATTTTTTCATTCTCCTTGTCCAGCTCATCCCTCAGCCTCCTTTCTCTTTCTTTCTCTCTCCTGCTCTTATCTCTCCCATATTTTATGCTCAATATTTTAATGGCTCTTTTGACCCTTTCCCACCATTCCCCAACATTATCCTCATACATACTATCATTCATCCATATTGCAATGCATGTCTCCACTTGATTTTTATATTTAGTGTCATGCAGTAGGCTTCCATTCAAACACCACACCCCGCCTCCCCTCCCCTCCCTCCCTTGTGATAAAGTCAAACACACAATTGCATGATCGCTGATTGCAGTCATCTTATATTTGATTGATCCTATCTTGTTTAAGATGTTTTCTTTTGCCCAAACCAAATCTATTCTGCTTTGTTTGAGCACCCCCCCACCACTTGTTTCCTTGTGAACACCTTCCCTGCTGGGTTTCGTTCCCGCCATACATCCACCATTCCATTTGCTCTCATATTTTGCAGTAGAACCCCCCTTAAGCTGTCATCCCTGAACCTCATCCCTGTGCACACATCCAACCTCCCACACCACACATTGAAATCCCCGACCATCACACAGTTCTCTTCCATGAACTCCTTCAAACTCCCAAAAAACCTTCCTTTCCCTCTCATAGATGTTCCATAGCTGATATGTTTTGCCACCATAATGAAACTCAATCCCTAAAACCCTCCCCTTCCCATCCTTCCCACACTCCTTTACATCTTCCACCACTCCCTTCCTAACTAATATTGCCACACCCCTCGCATTCTTCTCTCCATTATTAACAAATATTTCCCCAATCCACTCTTTCTCTATATAATCTATAACCCCCCATCCCAGTTAGTCTCTTGCAGACAAACGATGTCCTCTTTACATATTTGCATTGCATAAAGCAGTCTCTCTTTATTTCTTAGTCCGTTCCCATTGAATGAGGAAAGCGTCAGCATTGACTTCATGTGAGAAGGAGAAAAGTCTGACACCCCCCACTTTTAATTCTACATTAATCTGATCAGTTTCTTTGTCTCCTTCCGATCAGCTGTTCTCCCCTTGATCTCCTCTTGCACTGTCAAACCCTCCTGCCCCTTATCCGACTCCTCACTTGGGAATGATGTAATGTTCCCTTTGTCTCTTCCCCGTTACCCTTTTCTCCCTCACTCGATACATCTTTGAGACTCTCTCTAGTTTTACTCGTTGTTGCCCCACACACTTCCAGCTCCCTTTCCTCTCCCCAAATTCCCTCAATCACCTTGAACCCATCAATCACTCTCCTCCATCTTTCTTCCCCATGATTATGCCTCTTGTCAGCAATGTCATTCTTACTTTCGTTGACCGTGTCCTCTCCTGTTGTCTCGTCTTCTCGTCCTGCTGTTAGCTCTTCCACACTCTCTTCATTCCCGTCGCTCCTTTTGCGCTTCAGCTCTGCTGTCTCATTTGCGCCGTCCTCACGAACCCTCACGGACTCTGTTCCTCGTCTTCCATCCTTGCTGCTGCAGTGATCTTGACGTTCTGAGGCCTTTGCCCCTCTTCCTCCTCCATGCTGACCGCCTCTGCTTGGATTCTGGCTTCCGGCATCTCCTCATCTCCCGCTGGGTCGCTTGATTGACGGCACTCCCTGGCGTAGTGGCCCTGTGCACCGCAGCTGAAGCACTTGAATTCCGGGCACTCTCTTAGGCTGTGACCAGGTTGAATACAAAGCCTGCACACCTTGACCTGCCTATCGTGCATCACCTTGAAATATTCTTCCCCTTCAAGTGTTGAGAATTCGGTTGCGAAGGGGAGTGAGCGGACCCTTTCATTGAATTTGATGCGGCAGAAGCATGTGCCATCCAAAATGTCCATTCCTGGCCACTTTCTCCTCTTTATTGGTGACACAACTGTCACTCCCCAGTCCTCCAGTTTCTTAATTATTTCACTGTCTTCAGTATTGAAGGATTTCATGTGTGTTTGTCTCCTATTTTTTGTGTCTCATGTATGTTTGTCTCCTATTTCTTGTGTCTCACTCATATAACTATGCACTACATTTAATCAAGTACAACCAAGTAGCCTTGGGCAAATCACAAGACACATAACCGCTTTCAGGCACATACAGTTCCGGAGCTCTCCTACACATCCACAATTTTGACTAACAACAGATAACGGGGGAGCATGACGTCGGCAGCCACGGCCTGTCGATAACGGCTGGCTCCACCGCTCCACCCCGCCCACCCTGCTTGGAGGTGGACATTTCCCTTTGGTGAGAAGATGTCGGCCGAGGAGAGGAGGGGGCCACCTGTGATGCGCCAGAGATCTACCGACATTTCTTAGCATAAAAAAGCCGGGCAGGGACAGTTAGCTGTACTCATTTGTTCTGACCTGTAAGTAAAGCCTACGTCTCTGCAGGTGTTAGGGAAAGACTTGTGAGCCCGGAGTAAACCATATAACTGACAAGTTCGTTGTCATCTCTTGCCTCCAACACGAAACCCACAGGAATCACTGACCTAATAACAGGTGGTCAAATTCCAACAGTATATACCGGGTGACTTAAAAAAGAAACAGTCAGTTCATCTCTGCATGGTTCAGAGGCAATTAACCTGCAATTCTGGATTCTTAGACCATCCAAGAGCTTCTTTTTACCCTCCATATCCTTCATTGTGACTTCGTATCTATTTATTCCTTTAAATCTGCATCCTGTCATGGTTCCACAGTTTAGAACAATTCCCTTGTCCAGTGGTGCAATGGCCCCCTCACCCACGACTTCCACTGCCACAGCTAATTGCCTAGGATAGGCAGCAGCCTTGTCTGATGGCTCCCTGGCTACCAGCTTGACTTGTGCTCCTTGTTTAAAACAAAAAGTGCCCCTCCCCCCACCAGCCACAAATTTGGGGGGTGGGGGAGGACATTCACAAAAGAGAATTTTTAAGAAAAAAAAAACACTTTCAATAGAAAAGAAAAAACTGAATATAACTCAAAAAATATCTCTCTGTGATCTACTCTGCAACTGCTCTCACCGTTTTTTTCAGGGTAGTATGGCCGTAAGGTGCCAGGTCAACTGAAAAGATTCTATTTGAAGGCGATGCAGGCTAGACTCCAGAAAAAAGTGTCAAAGAGCGCCCTCTGCTGTCAGGCAAGAGCAGAAACCATAAAAAGCTTAAAGCACCTGGTATTCCCAGGCGGTCTCCCATCCAAGTACTAACCAGGCCCGCCCCTGTTTAATTTCCGAGATTGGGTTTTTTTTTTTAGGCTTACAGCACCTGGTATTCCCAGGCGGTCTCCCATCCAAGTAGTAACCAGGCCCGCCCCTGCTTAGCTTCCGAGATCGGACGAGATCGGGCGTTTTCAGGGTAGCATGGCCATAAGCTACCAGGTCAACTGAAAAGATCCTATTTGAAGGCGACGCAGGCCAAACTAGACTCCAGCAAAAAGTGTCAAACAGCGCCCTCTGCTGTCAGGCAAGAGCAGAAACCATAAAAAGCTTACAGCACCTGGTATTCCCAGGCGGTCTCCCATCCAAGTACTAACCAGGCCGGCCCCTGCTTAGCGTCTGAGATCGGACGTTTTTTTATTTTTTTATTATAGAACTTACAACAGTACATCACAGATCTGCGTTTTTTTTTAATTATTATTTTTTTAAAATCATATATATATATATATATATATATATATATATATATATATATATATATATATATATATATATATATATATATATATATATATATATATATATATATATATATATATATATATATATATATATATATATATATATATATATATATATATATATACATCCTGGCATAGCTGTGCTGTTGTTCCAGGTGGTTCAGCACCGCGTGCAGGGCTATGGCAATGGCGTCCTCTGTGGATCTGTTCGCCCGGTATGCAAACTGGTGGGGGTCAAGTGGGGGGGAGGAGACAGCCTTTTATGTGCTGGAGGACCAGTCTCTCAAAGCACTTCATGATTATGGATGTGAGGGCAACAGGGCGAAAGTCACGTCATGCTCTCCTACAGTTAATGGGGGGGGGGGGGGGTTGTGGGGCCGGGAGGGGCTGGGGGCAGGCCTGGAGAAGATGAGTGTGGCTGTGGTGTTTCAAAGCGGGCAAAGAAACTGTTGAGTTCCTCTGCCAGAGACACGCTCAGGTCTCCTGACATCACATCACGTCCTCTGAAGTTAGTGATGCTCTGCAGTCCCTGCCACACCTCTCGTGGTCTATTGCTGGAGAGGTGGGACTCTATCCTCCTGTTGTAGTCCGCTTTGGCTGTTTTTATTCCTCTTCTCAGGTCAGCTCGAGCCGTACTGTACAGAGCTCTGTCGCCTGACCTGAAGGCAGAGTCGCAGGCTTTGGGGAGGGAGCAGACCTGGCTGGTCATCCAGGGTTTCTGGTTTGGAAGAATCCGGATGACTTTGTCCACAGACACAGTTCCCATACAAAACTTGATATAGTCTAGTACTGTCACTGTGTATGTTTCCAGGTCCTGATGTTGAAATAGGTCCCAGTCTGTGTGTTGGAGGCAGTCCTGAAGTTCACTGAGTGCATTTTCTGGCAATGTGGTGATGATCTTTTTGGTGGGTCTGGATCTGCGTCTGAGGGGGGTGTATGCAGGAGTGAGCAGCAGGGAGAGATGGTCTGACTGTCCGAGGTGGGGGAGTGGTGTTGCTCTGTAGCCGTGCTTTATGTTTGAGCAAACATGATCAAGAGTGTTTGCTCCTCGCGTTGGACACTTGACATGCTGATGAAACTTCGGGAGTACAGTCTTTAAATTGGCCTTATTAAAGTCCCCGGCTATAATATGAACGCCATCAGGGTGGGCCCGCTGATGTTCATTGATGACGTTCAACAGGAGAGAGAGTGCCGTGCTAGCGATAGCATCCGGTGGGATGTAAACAGCGGTGACGATCACAACAGTTAGCTCCCTCGGGAGAAAATACGGCCGGCATCTTACGGACATGTACTCAATGTCAGGGGAGCAGTGAGTCTCTATGATCTTGCTGTTGTTGCACCAATCCTCATGCACGTAAATACAGACCTCCCCACCTCTGCTCTTACCGGAGTTCTCTGTTCGATCCCAGCGGTGTAGAGAGCGGCCGGCTAGCTGCACGCTAGCATCGGGGATCGTCGGTTTGAGCCAGGTCTCCGTGATGATTAGAACACAACAGTCACGAATGTAGCGGTTTCCCTCGAGCTGTAACTCCAGGTCGTCCTTTTTGTGGGTAATGGCTCTGGCGTTGGTGAGGTACAGGCTGGGCAGGGGTGGCTTATGTGGGTTGTTTCGTAGCCGTAGCAGTAGGCCGGACCTGCGACCCCGCTTCTGCTTGCGCTCCCGACGCCGCCTGCGCCTCTTTCCAGACCCGACAACAATCCACGGAGCGCCCGGTGGTCTCGCTAGTTCGTCTGGGATGTTGTGTCGACGATGAAAGTCTCTGCAAACTGCCAGTTTGTGTTGGTCGGTCAAGGTCCTGTCGGGTGTAGTGGTGTAATTGTTAGGGTTAAACCCAGAACATTATCACCAACTGTGAAAGAAGACACAAAGACGTGAGATATAGGCTTGCAAGGAGAGTGATCAGAGACTGTTCAGTAACATTCATCCAACCTACTCTGAAAACAGTCTCTGCTCTCCTTCTTTTTATTAATTAGAGTTTAGGTGTGCCCTATTACATAGGTCTCAATCGTCTAAGGGAGGGGGAACAGTTCACACGGTTGAGACTGGTTTCAACATCAAGCATATTTTGAGAAAGCAAAGACAGATAGGAGACATCAAGCTTATTTTGAGAAAGCAGAATGTCTCAAGGAGACATCCTGTTATTGAGTGTCTAAAGGAATGTGATGAGTTATGCAAACGTGTGATCTATGTGCATGTAATAGTAACTTGGATAATATGAAGCAAGCTTATTGAATGTGATTACATGATATATACAGCTTTATTCCAACAGTAATGCCGATGTATACGTGGATAGAGTCCATAGACAAACACACATAAAATAAGCAAAAAAGCACTGAAAGGGAGAGCCGTGAGCCGCTGCGTCTGTGCGCGCCACCATCTTTGATGTGGTGTCAATTGGCCAAAGGGGAATTCAAAACAGAGGCTTGTGGACCATGAACAATTTTATGGTAGCTGGAGACTTCAACCAATGAAATCCATCCATTTTCTGCACCACTTATTCTCATCAACGGACTGTATTCCCCACCCGTTACCAGCATGGGGACATTCCAACCCAAGATGACAACATACTGGACCAGGTACACAGCAACTTATGTGGCACAGACCCAGTGTCACACTGCCCTACTTTTAGCCCAGACTGAGAGCCACTTTAGCAGCTGAAATATCTCAGGTGGGAGGGCGTTATACTGAAGATCTAAAGGTCCCTGGTTCAAGCACGGTTTTCAGCATAATCCTGATTTGCATTGTGACTTGGCAAATAGTTTGGAAAAAGGACCTTAACTTCAAAATCCCGCCCATCCAGCCAACCTTGAGTTCACTAAGACATTAAGGTGAGCCTGAGGTTGGCTCAGGTGCTTTCTTCACAGCTGGCTTTTAAACCTTTCAAGCCTCATTTCCAATTGTGATTTCTTGTTTTGTTGAAAAAAAGCCCATTATTTCTGGAACATGTTATATGAACTACAATTTTCCCTCCAAAGGAGAAGTCCATTTGGACAATTGTCATTCTGCCCCCACTTTGGACACATCGTCGTGATTCATTGTTTGGCAACTGCTTTGTGACCTCGCCAGTCCTCTTCACAGCCCATTCCCCATTGATCCCCATTCACATGTAAAAGATCCCCGGTTCGAAACTGGGTGAAACATGGCCGTTCAATTCCTACTTTTACAAAAACATGGGAACAAGGACATGTGCTTGATCTCTGAAGGTGTATACACAAGCATCTGTCCCCAGTTTGGACACACAATCCATATTTCCCAGATGACTGATTGGGTGCATCACTTGCCTGCATGGAGGGGCTGTGGTGTCATTGCGTGTGTGGCAAAGCGAGCGGGGTAGGTAGTTTGCTGACAACGCCACATGGGGACTTTCACCCCAGGATGTAACAGGTTTGATCAATCACAAACTCTACATTAATCCCCAAAATCCCACAGAACAAGATCGTGATTTACAATGATAAAAGTAGTTATTTTATTAAACGATTATCTTAAAATGAGTGACAAACCATGAATAATACAAAGAAAGTGGTGATGGGAGGAGTCAAAAAGAAAAGAGGCCTGGGCTGGGGCTTACCACGACAGCGGTAACATAATGGGAGGGATCCAAACCACACTGCACCCGTGACTCAGTAAACCAAAAATGGGAAAAAAGGGGACCAACAGGGAAACCGCTGCCGCTCTGGGCCCTCAGCACCTGCCAACGAAAAAGAACATCCTTAAAAGCATAAAAGCAAGGCAACCCTCACACACACTTCAGTAATTAAAAGTCAATTTCAAACCAGCTGATGCCGGGGCTTGCCCTAGGGTCATGGTTGGCGCTACCTCCCTGGGTCTGTCCTGGGTCGCGGGCACCAACGTGCCCTTGGGGGGGCGTTCACCGGCCTCCAGGCAGTGGGGTCCGCGCTGCTGGTGGCCTGAAGTCTACGGTGGTGGCTTGGCATTGCTGTGCTGTGGTGGCTGCTGCGGGGACCGGGCTGTGTGTTGGGAGGGGGCCTGATCCTGCTCATGGGGACAGGGGCCTGGGTGGCGTGTGGGGATGGGGGACATGCTCCTTGGAGTGGGGCCTGCTGGGGGGAAGGTGCTCTTCTGGGCGTTTGGGTGTCTGCTGCCACTGGTCCTATGCTCTGCTGCATCGCTGTCCCTGTCTTTGCCCATCCCCAGTCTTGCCTTAGGGCTCGTCAGGGATGGTTCTCCGGTACGTGGGTGGAGCGCTGCTGGTTCTGGGGGCGGGGGGGGAGGTCGGCCCTCCCGGTGGATGGTGGGGTCCGTCGGTGGCCTTGCCCTGGTCTTAACTCCTCGGCTCTGGTGCTTGGCCTCCCCATGACTTGGAGCTATGGCTCTCCCTCACGGGGGTGAGCTGCCCGGCGGGTGTCGGCCGGCACGGTGGAGCGCCTTACCACTCGCCTGCACGCCCCCTCTGCTTGCTCATGTGCGGGCCCCCTCCCCTCGCCCGCTCCTTTGTTTGCCACACTGCCGTAGCCCCGATGCCGTGGTCGAGGGAGTCTGGGGGTGCTATCCCTTGGCAGTCCGTACCTCCCTGGGCTCGGGGCCTGGTTTTGGGTCTGGGACCCCTGGGTCCCCCGCCCTGTGATGCCCCGGACGCCCAACCCGGGGACGTCCACAGTGTGTGCTTGCGAGTGTCTGAGATTATTTTATGTATTTATTGTTTTAAATACTTAGATAAATAATGATTAGTTTTATTATAATTATATATATATGTGTGGGTGTGCGTGTGTGTATATGGCTATATAGATATACGGGGGGGGCTCTGCGGGGGTCTGGCGCAGGGCGTTCCATCTCTACCGCCCGGTCCTCCATGGGGCAGTGTGCCCGGGCCTCTTCTGTCCTGGCCGGGGCGGTCCTGTTTCGGTAGTCAGGCCTGGGGTTACCTGGGGCGGGCCGGGTTCTGCTTCCTGGGGGTGTGTGGGGGGCGGCGCCTCCGGCCGTGGATGGGCTCCCTCCCGGTTGGCGAGGGTGCCCCTGTGCCCACCGGTGTGTGGCCCTCGATGCCCTTCTGCCCTAGTGGGGTATGGTCTCCCGCTGGTCTCGGGGATGCAGCTCTCCTCCGGCCTGCTGGCACCCTGTTGCCGGTTGGGATTGCTCCTCCATGGCCTCTTGCTGGTCTCTTCAGGGAGATGCTTCGGGGGCGGGTCTTGGGGAGTCGGCCCTGGCTTTGCCCACACCCACGGGGCCGGAGGATCTCTGGTGGTGGGGGCTTGACCTGGCTGCGCGGGGCGGGGTTTGCTGGGTGGTAGAAGGCAGTCTCTCTCCTTTTGTCATTCTCAGTGACAATTACACATTCACACACTCGCATTCACATACACAAGCACGCTTACGCACACATATATGAATATATACACAGAAGTACACACCTCCATATGGACACTCACAGCACATGGGTGCTTCTCTACACAATCTACCATCTTATCCCTGATGTCTATATGCTATTGGTATGCTATTATTACAGTAAAAATGATGTCAAGCAGTGAGATTTTAATTACTGTAACTGTATGGCTGTAATTGTGTTCACTATCATGGTTCATGTCTTCATTGTTACTATTGCTGCTGGTAAGTTGGACTGTTTCACTTCACTGATATCATCTCTATTGTGACCCTTAGCCATCATTGACATTTAACTGTTCTGTTTGTCACTGTTGTTGTTATGGGAATTCTTGTTGCTGCTGTTTTTGTCTCTCTCTCTACTGCCCCCCCCCCCCCCACCCACCCCCCACCCCACCTTCTCTTCTTCTTTTCTGTGTTTCTTCTTGCTCCGGTCCGGTCGCTCCAAATG
This sequence comes from Doryrhamphus excisus, assembly GCF_030265055.1. Classification (NCBI taxonomy): domain Eukaryota; kingdom Metazoa; phylum Chordata; class Actinopteri; order Syngnathiformes; family Syngnathidae; genus Doryrhamphus; species Doryrhamphus excisus. The sequence continues at coordinate 1,264,701 of NW_026652244.1, forward strand.
CGCATAACAAAAACATCAAATAACGGCAAATAAAATTTCATGGTGCTGGAAAGTTGTAGCCAACACCTTTCCTGACACAGAGCAAATCTGTTTAGCATGTAAGGGCATTTAGATCAACAATACTATCTGCCCCAATGGCTGGACGGACCAAAAAAAAAAAAATCAATTTCAAGAGGGGCTCTGTCAAAGAGGGATTCAGGTAACCCTCTATGGGCTCACACTGACACTGTTGTCCAGGCTGTATTGCCACTGCTTCAGCCGCGGTGGGTGGGGATGACTGGAGGAGGAAGAAGAAGTGGAATGAAAGAGGTAGGTCCCGAAATTGACACCTCCAAGGTCGAATGAGGTCTTAAACTGCCCACATGGACAAGCCAAATATCAGCAAAGGTTGAGCCAGTCACCTGAAGGTTAGATTTTTGATCTGAGTGTCCCGGATTCAAGTCCCTGTTCAAGTGACCAGTGACAGGGTCTCAGGTCCACTTGCAAACGCCTCCTTTTTGCCCTCAAAATACAAGGGCAACAGGACAATCCCTTGGTTCCACCAAGACTTGAACTTAGACCACTGGATTCAAAGTCTGGGGTGCTAAACATTACACCACGGAGGGAGGGCTTGTCCGAGAATTGAACTCGGGACCTCTTGCACCCTAAGCAAGAATCATACCACTAGACCAACAAGCCCCTGCTTGGGCAAATACTTACCTTTCCCCGGTCAGTTGGCGGCCATGATGCGGGTGTTTTCGCAGTTGACTGGGTTGTGCGCTGTTGGTTATGGGGACCGGGGGGGTTATGAGGGGCCGGGTGTTGTGGACGAGGGCTTTTTTGTTCCTTCACGGTCCACATTCTCCGCACTCGTGATGTAAAATTTTGGGTAGAGGATAATAGGGTCCACTGCCACCTTTGATCTGCTCCTTCCAGTCTTGGTGACCATGAGGTTTGTTGCCGCTCTGCTTTGACGTGCTGTTTTCTTTACCTTTCCCCGGTCTTTCGGCAGTCTTGTCGAGGGTGTTTCACAGGTGGGTGGGGTGATGTTGGTTATGGAGACCAGTGGGTTGTCGCCGTGGGCTTTTGTTGTTCCTGGAGCACATAAAGATGGATGGTCAGTACAGGGGTTGAACCCGTGACCTTGGCGTTATTAGCACCACGCTCTGACCAACTGAACTAACCAACCACAGGACACCATTGCATCAAATGTTTCCAGCTCAAATCAACTAACTCATCCTTAACAGACCGCATTCTCTGTGCTTGTGGTCGAAATTTTGGTTCTCGGACAACGGGGTCATCTGCCCTCATGCAGTCACGGTGGGCGAGAGGTTTGCCGCTGCTCTGCTTTGCCATGCTGTTTTCTTTACCTTTCCCCGGTAGGTTGGCAGCCTTGATGGGGGTGTTTCGCAGTTGACTGGGTTGTGCGCTGTTGGTTATGGGAACTGGGGGGTTTTGGGCTTTTGTCGCCGCCATGCTGTTTTCCTTGTGGTGGTGTACTGTTAATTGTTGTCAACGGGGGCTTTTGTTGTTTCTTCACGGTCCACATTCTCTGCACTCGTGGTCTGAAGAGGATAATGGGGTCCACTGCCCCCATTGATCTGCTCCTTGAGTCTTGGTGACCAAGAGGTTTGTTGCCGCTCTGCTTTGACATGTTGTTTTCTTTACCTTTCCCCGGCCTTGTCGAGGGTGGGTGGTGTGATGTCGGTTATGGGGGCCGGTAAGTTGTTGCTCCTGGAGCACATAAAGAAGTGGCTAGTACGGGGGTTGAACCCGTGACCTTGGCGTTATTAGCACCACGCTCTGACCAACTGAGCTAACCAGCCACTGGACACCATTGCAATATTTTATGTTTTTTTTTTTATTTTATGTAGCCCGAAGCAGACTCAATCGGTACACTGGGGTCTGAGGGCGATAAGTGGGTACCTGGTGGACACCTTGTTTGTGCTCTTGACAGGTATTTCGGGACAGTTTAACAATTGGCTTTTGATGGTGGAACAAGCTAAAACAAGGAAAACAGATTGTTTAGCGTGCCTGGGAGTGGGCCCCTTATTGCAAATAGTTCCCGCTGTGATTTCCGCCGAGTGTCCCTGATGAATACATCCACTGCTCCAGAAGCAGCCTTGGCTAATAGTCGACCATTCGCCATAGCGCACCCCGAGGTTACAGAGGTCAAAGGTAAGCCCATATTCAGCAGCACAGTGGCGAAAGGTAAATTTATGTGCATTACCGTTTCCACAGGTTCCCCATTGGTACAACCCGGCATTAATATCTCTTGGTGTAATTCTACCTTAGAGATGGATGCCTTCTTCCGGCCGATACTCAGGGCTGACCTCTGGTGGTGGTGCGGTGGACCCGGCGTGAGTGATAGGTTACTGACCGAGAACATGACTGGTGTTTGTGCCCCTATTTCTTTCCTTCTTCCAATGACAGTACTGTCAGTAGATGTGGAGCGCCTAGTGCATAGTGCTACTTCCGTAGGGTCTCACCTCGTGCCACCGGCCGCCCTGAGGACCAGGCGAGGTGTGTCAACCTCACCCTGGTTAGACACCCCCAACCCGACGTACATTGACGCCATAGGTATCCCTCGTGGCGTCCCAGAGGAGTATAAAATTATAGATCAGGTTATATCCAGTTTTGCTGTTCCAGTTCATCCCTTTGATTTCCATTAACCATAATACCGAAGTGATTCATTTTCTGCATTATAACTTTCAGCGTCTCTCTAATCAAACTGAAGAAGCGCTCTTTCAGTTGTGGCTTCATTCTGTCACGCAACACCGCCAAGCGTGACAACACCGTGTCACACCGTGACAGAATGAGGCCACAACTGAAAGCGCACGCACCTGAACTAAATAGGGATAATGAAATTAGAAGCAGGTGTGTGTAACGAGCAGGGGTAAGGAAAACGGAAGAGAACGACAAAGGAAGTGGATACCAAAATAAGGGCATGGAAACTGAAACAGAAGGAAAGAAGGAAACTAAGAGAGCTGTCACGAGGGGGTGACGCCCACATACAATAGACAATAGTCTTGAGTCTTTTGAAGCAGCATTCCCAGACGCTGACCAGCTACTCCCAACACCACTAATCTTGCGGGTGCCTGGGAATGCCAGCAGCAACCTTGAAGAAGTTTCATCATGCAAAATGGGCCAAGATAAGAACACATGCACAAAAAGTAATTATTATAACATACACACACACACACATAGACAACAAGTACAGCTTGTGCAACTGCTTGCTTCCCCCTCCCCTTAGAGTTGCACGACCATGTATTAGGGACCTCCTAAAGAAAATAAAAAGAGAGGAGCATGAATGGCATACTCACAGTGGAGCGGCATGTCACTGGGTAAACTTTGAATATTGTTGTCTGTCTCTTTTGTATTTAAGTGTTTTTACAAGTGTCACAGGACTTTGAACCTGACCTTTACTTGGTCCTTCGAGCTGGATCCCAAGACACCTGAGGAGTCCAGTTGTGGAGCGGACGAGACAGAAAGACCGTGGCCACGGCAGACAAAACCCTTTGATGGGCTGTCTTCTCAGCTCAACAACTGGAAGCTGAAGGTTGACGGGATACCGACGGAAGAGAAGACAACAAGCAGTAAGACAATTTTGATCAGAGTGTGAGTGAAAGGGCGTTGTCCCTTTGTGTTAAAGCAGGGGTGGGCAAACTGAGACCTGGCGGCCACATGCAGCCCATTAATCCAATCCACTTTATTGATATAGCACATTTTATAAACAGAGTTTCTAAAGTGCTGGACAGGCTAGTAAAATAAAAGGTAAAAATAAAATACAATAAATGAAGGTACAAATTGAATTTAATCCAAAACTAAAAGGTCAAATAGGAAACAACAAAATCTCAGATTGAATCCTAAAGCGAACAGGCAACCAATGCAGGGAGGCCAGAAGGGTTCTTGACCTCTAGAACTGAGTGCGTCCCTCGGGTCAATAAGGTTTGTCACCCGGTGCTAAAGCCTTGTGTATACTATTCGCTGGCAAGCAAAGAGACGGACTCGGCAGTCTTCTGTAGGAAGACGAGCTGGCGGTCTTTTGTGATAAGGCGGACTTGGCAGTCTTTTGCAATAGGGCGGACTTGGCAGTCTTGTGCAAGAGGAAGGAGCCCTTTTGACGGGCTTTCCTTTGTAAAAGACGGAGTTGGCGGTCCTTTGTAATGAGGCGGAGTTGGCGGTCTCTCGCAGTAAGACCGAGTTAGCAGTTCTTTGTGCAAAGACGGAGTTGACGGTCATGCTAGGCTAGGAAAGGAGAGCCTCCGCGGTTAAAGACCTTTTCGGGGTTTGAACGCGAAAACGTTTTCAAAGTACGGATGAGTGTGTGAATGGGAGATTTTGTCACTAGACAGGTCTTCATATTAAAGGGTGAGAAAAAGAGTAAGTCTTTGAGGAAGCAGAGGCAAGAATTCTCCGCCCTCACCGGGGTAGAAGCTTGAGAATTACGTCAAAGAAAAGTTCATTACTCTCTCACTGACAAACAACCCTGTTGTTAGTTTTCCCTAGGAAGCTCATCACAACAGGGACTAAATTATTCCCAAGATGGGAAATAAAAGTGGAAAACCGCAAGTCAAAAAGGAACCAAAAGCTATATTCAGCATGACTAGGCTTGTCTTAACAAATACAACCAGAACCAAATGATGAACCAGTAGTATAATTACAAGTACACCTAATAAAACTAAAGGCATATGAAGGAATAAAACCAGCAATAGAAGATTTGTTAAAAGCTAAAGTCTTAGTAGAATGCGATAACCCACCATGTAACATCCCTATTTTCCCAGTGAGAAAAAGTGCCACTCTCTGTGGGATGGAGAATGATACAGGACAAGTTGTAAATCAAGCTGTGGTGGCAAGAGCACCTTGTGTGCCTGACCCACACACATTGTTAAATTCTTTACCAACAGATGTCACATGGTTCACCATAGTAGACATCAGTAATGCATTCTTCTCCATTCAAATAGAGAAAGAAAGTTCAGGTTCGCATTTACGTTTGCAAAAAAAAAAAAAAAAAAAAAAAATATATATATATATATATATATATATATATATATATATATATATATATATATATATATATATATATATATATATATATATATATATATATATATATATATATATATATTACATTACGTACACACGCTTACCACAAGGATATTGTGAAAGCCCGACAATTTATTCACAAGCAATGATGGCCAGTATGTCCACGTTTGAACCCCCAAATGAAAGCCAGATATTATTATATGTAGATGACATCCTACTAGCGTCACCAGATAGGAAGTCATGTGAAGAAGACACAATAGCCTTATTACACCATTTAGCAAAAGAAGGCCATAAAGTGAGTAAAGACAATTTTGTAAGCAATCAATGAAGTATTTAGGGCATCAGTTGACTGGACAAGGGCGAACCATTCTAACAGACAGAAAACAAGCAATCTTAAATGCAGCTAAACTACAAACGAAAAAACAAATGATGTCCTTTTTAGGACTCACTAATTATTGTAGATGTTGGATTCCAAACTATGCACAAATAGTGTCACCATTAACAAACATAACATATAAAACAGACTTAAAAATGACAGCACCCTTATAGTGGAATGAGGCAGAAAAAGCATTCTGTGTTAAAAAAAAAAAAAAAAAAATATATATATATATATATATATATATATATATATATATATATATATATATATATATACTGGTAGGAAGTATGATTCTAGCACTACCTGATTACAGCAAAACATTTATACAAACAGTAGATTGTAAAGGTCTTTACATAACCTTGTGTGCGGGCTGTAATAGCAGCATCTATAGCCGTGGAAACAAGTGCAACCATTGTATTATTCCATCCACTCGTACTGAAAGTACCTCATGCGGTTTCCACCCTGCTATTACAGACTAACGTGACATTTTTGTCTCCTGCTGGACATCTGTCTTGTATGGCAACACTTTTGTCCCAACCACATTTAACACTTGAGCGATGCACCACGCTCAACCCAGCTACCCTTCTACCACTCCCTGAGGAAGGCCAACCACATGATTGTTATGAACTAACAACACAAACTACAAAGTGTAGACCAGACATATTAGATCAGGCACTAACAAAAAGAGGAGATTTTGAAGATGGTTCCTTGAAGAAAAATAATTTTGGACAAACAATAACAGTCTATGCAGTTGTTACACAAGATATGGTGTTGGAAGCAGAACATTTACCATCCTCTTATTCTGTGCAAGCAGCAGAATTAGTAGCGCTTACAGAAGCATGCAAATTAATGAAAGGTCAAAAGGTGACAATTTATACTGATAGCCAATATGTATATTGAACAGTACATACCTTTGCACAATATTGGCAAAACAGAGGTATGATAACATCAACGGGAAAACCAGTAACTCATGACGGATTACTAACAGCATTACTAGAAGCAGTGCAATTACCAAAACTAATTGCTGTATGTAATACTGATCCGATATCCTTAGGAAATGTGTTCGCTAATAAAATGATAAAACAAGCAGCACTAAAGGAACTGAACCATCTTAACACTAAAAAATTACAAGTAGACTTTGAGATTCTGGCAGACATGCAACAACAGAGTCCAAAGCAGTAAATTGACCACTGTCTTAGGAATAAAGCAACCCTGGACAAAAATGTTAATATGTTGACAGATAATAAAACAATCTTGCCAAAAAATTTGCATAAGTGGGACGCTATTTTGAGCCATGGTTTTACACATGTCTCAACAGGAGGGATGTGCCACACTATTAACACCCACTTTACTATGTATGAATTTAATTCTTATTCAAAAAAATTTGTAGAGCGTGTTTAACGTGTGCAAAACACAATGCCCAGGGCAGCTTCCGACCTCGGTGTGGCCAATTTCAAAAACCACAATATTTATTTCAAGTAATACACATGGACTTTATTGTTTTATAAGTGTAAAAAGAAAACACTGACACTCTTCCAAGTGGGAAGGACCTTATCAAGTATTGTTAACGACATTGACGACATTGAAATTGCAAAAAGAGGTACATCAATCGCATTGTAAAGTAGTCATTGTTCGGGAGTCTGACAAGGAAGGTAAAGACCCGCCTGTGACACAGGGGACTTCAGAGACCTAGACTCTGGGGCATCGTGCTGAGCAGTGAAGATTATAGCACATACCCTTGGCCAGAAAACCCAACAATGCATCCTGGTTTTGAGGGCACTGTAGCAGAATGGCACAAAAATGAAACAGTAACCAAAATGTCCCCCGTCTCACCAATAACTATTGTAGTCGGGTTAAGCTATAAATAATATAATAATTACTAAATGTTTATGTCTATATGATTATTGTAATGAATCCAATAGTAAAAATGGAAGGCATCACCATCATGAAAACAGATGCATCAGTAGATTTTTAAATGTTAGTAGCTACAGGTTTTTCAGGAACTTTTAACAACTGGGTTTTAAACATTGAACAAGCAGCAAAAAGTGCAGCAAACTATGTTAAAAATATTAGTTGTGTTGCATGTATGACCATGACCCCACTTCTCCAGATTGTACCAGCACTGATCAATGCTACTTGAGTCCCTGAAGTAATGACAAAAATGTCCACACTGTCACCATCATGTTTGTCACGGTTCGTCATGCGGGTGTTGCGATGCGACCCCAGGTTGCGGAGATGAGGAGAATGGTGCAGGAAAAAGCTTAGCTTTATTTTTAAAGTTCGGCGAATGCAGCACTGGCATAAGACACGTAGTAAAACATGCAATGAACCAACAAAAACTAGACGCACCCGGCTGAACTAAATACAAGAATCAAATTGGCAACAGGTGCGCGTAGAACGGGAAAGTAAAAGTGACGAAACACAGGACAGACCAACACAGGAAGAACAACAAAATAAAAGCATGAAAGCAGGAACTAAGGCAAACAACGTGAAAACAAAAACTGTCACAGGAGACGATGCGGATTGTGACAGTACCCCCCCCTCAAGGACGGATCCCAGACGTCCTAAAGTGTCCGCAAACGAAAAGGGAAGGGAGGTGGGAGGACTGGAGGTGGGCTGCTGGCCGGACCTCTCCGGAGGTCGGCCAGGGCGGCAGGGCCACGCAGGAGGGCGGCCTGAAGGGTGAGCAGCCCGAAGGGGACCGGGCTCCTCTGGAGGACGCCCATGACGGCAGGCCCAGCGGAAGCCCTGGATGGACCCCTCTGGGGGGCGGCCAGGGTGGTGGGCCTGGCAGGGGAGGCCAGCCCGCCGTGAAAGAGGTTGCGCCGGAGGAGGCGGCGTGGCGTCCTGCCGTGGTCTCGGTGACGCCGGAAGAGGAGGAGGCGCGGCGTCCTGCCGTGGTCTCGGTGACGCCGGAAGAGGAGGAGGCGTGGCGTCCTGCCGTGGTCTCGGTGACGCCGGAAGAGGAGGAGGCGTGGCGTCCTGCCGTGGTCTCGGTGACGCCGGAAGAGAAGGAGGCGTGGCGTCCTGCCGTGGTATCGGTGGCGCCGGAAGAGGAGGAGGCGTGGCGTCCTGCCGTGGGATCGGTGACGCCGGAGGAGGAGGGGCAGTCCCGCTGTCTTGGCTGGACTGTGGAAAAGAGGAAGAGGAATGTGAGTCTTGGTCCGGAGGAAACGTACCGGGCAGCACATCCCGGTTAGCTGGAAGAACCGGTTGCGCTGGTGGTCCGGCGGGCTGTTCCTCCTTGGGCGACCAGCAGAGGGCATCATCCCCACACTCCACAGACGAGGTGTGACGTGCGTCCTCCAACGCACGGCTGGTCGTACTAGCCCCCCCTTCCGAAGGCGGATTCCAGACGCCGTATGCCGCTGGACGTGGAACCAGGGACGGGAGGAGGGGGAACTGGAGGAGGGTCTTGAGTTCCGCCTGCTCTGCTGCCCGGACCAGGTCTAAAAAAGACCGCAGGCGGGGTTTGGGCACTGGGGGGGTCTGGAGCATCAAGCCGCTGGACACGGGAGCCAGGGAATGCTGGGGCATGGGGCTGCACGGCTTGGGCACAGGGGGAATCCGGGGAGTCACAAAGCTTGACACGGGAGCCGGGCTTTGGGGAACCTTGAGGCTGCGCGGCTTTGGGACAGGAGGGATCTGGGCCGTCACGCAGCTTGGCACGGGAGCCGGGGTTTGGGAACCCTTGAGGCTGCGTGGCTTTGGGACAGGAGGAATCCGGGGAGTCACGCAGCTTGGCACGGGAGCCGGGTTTTGGGAAACCTTGAAGCTGCGTGGCTTGGGCACGGGGGGGGAAGTGTGCCGTACTCCTCTTCGTGTTGCACCGGAGGCAACGGGAATCCGGAAGAGGGCGGCGGGAGATTGACGTGCTTGCATGGAGTGGGAGCCTCTTTGCGCTTGGTCGCAGGCTGGCACTCCAAAGCACCGTGAGCGGGGGGGTGCGCCCCGGCTTGGCGCGGAGGTGAGGGAGGAAACGGCTTCGCCCGCTGAAGCCTTGCTGGAGCCGGCCGAGACGCGCGTTGGCGTCGTCGCCGGGCTGGTGTGTCAGCGCCGTGTCCGCGGTGCACCCACGCCATGGGTATCAGCGTGCCGTCCGGCCCCCACACCATGTCCTCCAGCTCCTCCGGAGTGAACTGTGCGCACTTCTCCTCCATTGCCTTGAAAACCTGCAAAGTCCAGAAGTCCATCTCCTCGAGGTCGTCGTTTGGTTGGTTCATTCTGTCATGGTTCGTCATGCGGGTGTTGCGATGCGACCCCAGGTTGCGGAGATGAGGAGAATGGTGCAGGAAAAAGCTTAGCTTTATTTTTAAAGTTCGGCGAATGCAGCACTGGCATAAGACACGTAGTAAAACATGCAATGAACCAACAAAAACTAGACGCACCCGGCTGAACTAAATACAAGAATCAAATTGGCAACAGGTGCGCGTAGAACGGGAAAGTAAAAGTGACGAAACGCAGGACAGACCAACACAGGAAGAACAACAAAATAAAAGCATGAAAGCAGGAACTAAGGCAAACAACGTGAAAACAAAAACTGTCACAGGAGACGATGCGGATTGTGACAATGTTCAGAATATTAGAATGTTTTTGTCGAGAATGTTTATATGATATAAACACTATATTCCCAGTAGTCAATGAGACAAAAAGGCCCCCACCATTCTCTACTAAAGTAGCCCGAGCAAATTTCACCTGTGTACAGCTAAAAGGAACCGCAAAAAAATGTAGGTCACGTTGAGTTCAAATATTGTAGACATGTAAAAAAAATTAAGATACCTACAACACAGAAGGAGGAAACACACCCCCATCAACTTAGTACTTTAGAGCAGACGTGTGGTAGTGGTGCGAGGACAAATACCTCTATGACATCGTTTATAACATGACCGGAACATGTGCAGTAGTGACATTACTGATTCCAGTATCTATTTACCCTATGAATGTTGACATGTTACTAAATGCTATCATTGAAGCAGATAAACATCACATCCCAAACTACTTCCAAAGGAAGAGAGAAGTTCCAGCCCCCGACTGGATGATGCAAGACAATCCCACCGACATCGATGCCATCAGCGTGCCACGAGGGGTACCAGACGAATACAAACTAGTAAATCAGATTGCATCAGGTTTGGAAAGTATTATCCCATGGATAACAGTTAACAAAAATGCGGATAGGATTAACTACATCCACTATAACATACAAAAGCTTGGGAACTACACCGAGGCCGGACTCACAGCAATTGGAGAACAACTCCATGCCACGTCACTCATGGCCTTCCAGAATCGCATCGCCTTGGATGGACTGCTGGCACATCAGCAAGGAGTGTGCGCCATGCTTGGCGACCAATGTGGCATGTCCATCCCCAACAATACAGATTCCACAGGAATGCTGTTGCGTGCGATTTCTGGTTTAAAGGTGCTAAACACCAAGATGAAGGAACACTGGTGTTGACACTGAGGTGTTTGGTGACTGGAGAAAACTTTGGGGACAATGGTCTCCTTATGTGATGTCCGTGCTTATTGCACTTGCTGTTGCCCTTCTTTTGTGTGCCTTATGTGGATGTTGTTGTATCCCTATCTTGAAGGTTAGAATCACATGGACTGTGAATTTAGCCATGGCACCAATGACAACAAGGTAAATGAAATGTACCCCCTACTGGTGGCAGGTGGCAGCGATGACAGTGACGACTCAGATAGCCATCATGGACATGCCCCTGACTTGTTTCCTGACCAAGACAAGTGCTTTGAGTCAGACGACGAGAACACTTCCGTTCAGGTGTAAGCACAATTTCTGACATAGATGACCTGCTAGGTGAAAACCGAGAGGAGAGCCTAGGAGGGACTGCAAACAGATAAATGTGTGATAAACAGGAGGGAAATGTTAGAATAAAATGTAAATTCAATTATTATAGTGTTAAGTTATCACCCTTATATCCGTTTGCTTAGACCAGGGGTGCTCATTAAGTCGATCGCGATCTACCGGTCGATCGCGGGTCGATCGCGACGTGACATTAAAAAAATATCATCCTCGCATCAATGCCGTCACTTGATTGATATACAGGGCAGCCATTCAGATGACAACTGAATGTTGCCCTTCGGGCGACCAATCAAATCAAACAACGTCTCTAAGTGCAGCAGAACTTACGATGTCAGCCTATCATCCATCCCCGTTACTTGATTGACATACAGGACAACCAGTCAGATGACAACTGAATTTTGACCTTTAGGTCACCGCTCATGCGTAAACAGCGATGCAAAGTGCTAAGCTAGTCGGCGAATTGCGTCAGATTTCAAGCCCTCGCTAAAGTTTATGGTCACTAAAATGAGTGAAGGAGCTGGACCAAGTAAAAAGGCAAAAACATATCACTTCCATACGGAATGGGAGGTGGACTTTTTTTTCACAATGTCTTTTTCGAAGTGCGTTTGCCTCATATGCCATTCTACCATCGCAGTACCAAAGAAGGGAAATGTGGAGTAATGTGGAGGTAATTACAAAAAATGTTAATTGTTAATTATGTGTGTTTTGCAATATTGGCTCATTTGGTTATGTAAGGTACATCAACATACATTGTACGTACAAATAATCCTCAATACATTTGAAAATAAATAGATGTTTTGCATTTTCTTAGCTGACCGCTTGATCCACAGCCATCTGGACGCCTTTTCTGCTGCGTCAGTGATGTTCTTGATGGCTCTTTTGTTATGCTGACCCTTCACTCCCAGCATCTTGAGTGCTCTAATGAGAGACTGGCCTACAAGATCTCTGCACCCGACCTCGATGGGGTTGCATCGGGTCCTCCATCCTCTGCTTCGGCATTCGTCTGCCAGCTCCTCATACTTGGCCCTCTTCCTCTCAAAGGCCTCCTCCATCCGGTCTTCCCAGGGAACAGTCAACTCCAGCAGGACCACTTGCCGAGTTGTTTCTGACACCAGGACCATGTCTGGCCTGAGAGTGGTCACTGCGATGTTCTCTGGGAATTTGAGCTGTCTCCCTAGGTCGACTTTCAGCTGCCAGCAGCCCCCCTGCTTGACTCCGGCACTGCTTCGGCTTCTCCCCAGCCCTAACAAAGACAATGGACTGCCTTGTTGGTTGATGGTATTTACTGGTGGAGATTCCTGTGCTGATGGCCTCTGCAATGACCCGCAGTACTTGGTCATGGCGCCAGCGGTAGCGCCCGTCCCCCAGTGCCCTTGGGCAGCAGCTGAGGATGTGTTCCAGTGATCCAGGACTCCGGCAAAGAGGGCAGAGATGATTCTCCGCCAAGCCCCAGCAAAAGAGGTTGGACGGACTTGGGAGCACATCGTACACCGACCGGATGAGGAACTCAATCCGGTGTGGCTCAGATCGCCATAGCTCTGTCCACGATATCTTCCGGTCAGCTGCCTCCTCCCATCAGGTCCATGCTCCCTGCTGCCGCATCCCTACTGTCCTAGTACAGCGGGCTTCCTCTACCCCTGCTCGGACTTCCTCCTGGATCAGCTGACGCCTTTCCTTTCCCTGGGCCTTGGTGAAGTGAGGTCTTTGGTTGCTCCCAAGGCCTGCCCGTCCGGAAGCCACTGTACCTACCAGCTCACTCGTCGTAAGCGGGACTCAGCCTGGTCTCCCGCCTCATGAGCTTTCCATTTCCTGCCAGTTCGTACTTCTATGCCAGCCGAGGAGACTTTGATGTCATTAGAGTCCCTATACAGCAGCACCTCTCTTGCTCGGTTGACCATAAACTCCTCCATCAGACTACTGAAGGGCAGTTTCAGCTTGTTGCTCCTCCCGTACAAGGCGATGGTGCTGAGGCTTCGCGGTAAGCCCAACCACCTCCGCAGGAAACAGCTGACCTTCCTCTCGAAGCCCTTGACGGTGGTCAGTGGCACATTGTAGACCAGCAGCGGCCGGAGTAGGCGTGGCAGGATGCCGTGTTGGTAGATCCAGGCTTTAAACTTGCCTGGTAATCCTGACTTATCCACTGCGGTCAGCCAGGTTCCCAACTCCTCTGATGTCGCTTGGAGTGCTCTGGTGTCCTTCAAGGTACAGTCATAGATCTTGCCCAGGCTCTTAACTGGCTTCTCCCCCACCGATGGAATCTGGGTGCCTCCGACTGAGAAGCGAAACTGTTCTGTGACTTTCCCTTTCTTCACCACCAGAGACCTGGATTTGGCTGGCTTGAAGTTCATCCGGGCCCAGCTAATGAGACGCCCCAAGCCTTGAAGGATCCATCTACAGCCCGGGACTGATGTTGTAGTCACTGTCAGATCATCCATAAACGCTCTGATGGGGGGCTGCTGCATACCAGAGCGGGTGAGTGGACCTCTGCACTCCACCTCTGCTGACTTCACCAGCATATTCATGGCCAAGGCAAACAGTATCACTGAAATGGTGCATCCTGTGATAATGCCCTTCTCTAGCCGATGAAATGCAGATTTCTTTTTTCCGGAAGTGACTCTCAAACTGAAGCAGCTGTAATAGTCCAGTATGAGGTCCTTGATCTTGCCTGGAATGTGGTGTCTGTCAAGCGAGGTTTCCACCAGTTTGTGTGGGATAGACCCGTAGGCATTGGCAAGGTCAAGCCACAGGACTGCCAGGTCTCCTTTGCCTTCCCGTGCCTCCCGGATCAGCTGGGTGATGACTCCCGTATGCTCGATGCAACCTGGCACCTTTGGGACAATAGTCTTGAGTGTTTTGAAGCAGCATTCCAAGACGCTGACCAGCTACTCCCAACACTACTAATCTTGCAGGTGCCTGGGAATGTCAGCAGCAACCTTGAAGAAGTTTCATCATGCAAAATGTGCCAAGATAAAAACACATGCACAAAAAGTAATTATTCTCACATACACACACACACACACACATAGACAACAAGTACAGCTTGTGCAACTGCTTGCTTCCCCCTCCCCTTAGAGTTGCACGACCATGTATTAGGGACCTCCTAAAGAAAATAAAAAGAGAGGAGCATGAATGGCATACTCAGAGTGGAGCGGCATGTCATTGGGTATGTTGTTTCACTCTCCTCGCTGCGAGTAACTTTGAATTTTGTTGTCTGTCTCTTCTGTATTTAAGTGTTTTTACAAGTGTCCCAGGACCAACTGAGCTATCCAGGCCTTTGTAGAATGAGGACAACTCACAAACTAAAATCTTCTGGCATACTGTGCTTGACCTTGCAGAGAGGAGAGCTTCTTCTCTGGCTCTGAACAAAGGCGGTCGCATCTTTCCCCTCTCCTCCCTATCCCTTATCTTCCCTGCTTTGTTGTCCCTTGGTACTTTATGGAAACGATGTGAGGTGCCTGGCTTTTAACTAGCCGTGGAAAGACTTGTGTAGCCCCTAACACTAACCACGTGTCTTCCTCCCATGCACATGTTGCCAGCTGATCCTTGACATCAGCAACATTTTGGTTCTAGGACAATGGGGTCACCTGCCCCCATTGGTCTTTTCCAAGCAGTCACGGTGGCCGAGAGGTTAAGGCGTTGGACTTGAAATCCAATGGGGTTTGTCTGTGACGCTTTGGTTGGGCATTTGTTGCCGTCATGCTGTTTACCTTGTGGTGGAGTACTGTTGGTTATGAGGGCCGGGGTGTTGTCGACGGGGGCTTTTGTTGTTCTTTCACGGTCCGCATTCTCTACACTGGTGGTCTAAATTTTGGGTAGAGGATAATGGGGTCCACTGTCCCCATTGATCTGCTTCTTGCAGTCTTTATTTAACTCTTAAATAACTCTTAAACTTAATTTATTTAACTCTTCGTGACTAAAATCCTGTGTTAAAACTATGTTTTCATCCACTGTTTTTTCCATAAAATCTAGTGCTCTTGAGATGGCCTCTGGGTTTGTATTTTTGATTTCATATAGTTCTTGGTAGAAGAATTCTACCGTTTCAATCATCTCATTTTTTGTCTCCACCATGTACCCGTCTTTGTTTTTTAATTTAAAAATACCTCCTGCTTTGCTCATAATCTTTTTAAAGAAGTACCGGGTACATTTTTCAGTTACAGTAATTCCTCTGCGAATTCCCCAAATGTGGGAATCTCGACTGCATAATTTGTGATAGTGGGGGACTGCGTTCGCGCTCTCCCCTGATCCCGTGTTTAAAACAAGAGGCAGGTGCAGCGCCGTGCCGAGCGCCTTGGCTTGCGAGTGCAGCCGGACTCGAGCAAGAAACGACCAGGCCAGCACTACCAACGCTTGCTGGAAAGGTCTGCCCGTCCGCGGGAGACAACCAACCAACCAGCCGAGAGGCCGATCTGCTCTCAGTCAGGAAACCTCAATGAAAAACGGCAACCAGGCAGAGAAAGGGGCGTCGGCCAAGCGCCTCCACTTTACCAGCACACCGGAACCACTGGCCACAGTGGACCAGGTGGCCGTCAGAAACAACCGTCCAACTCAAGCGGAAGCGGCTCAAATTGCTGTTGTCGCTCTCAGCGGCCTTCCCAGCCGCAGAGGCAACTGCTTCGGATCTTTATGTCCAAGGAAGGCAAGCAGCGACACCCAAGATGGAAGCCACAACATTGTGGTTCATGGTAAACCTACCCGCACAGGCCAGCTCCTGCACTTTGAGTCCCTTCGCCCACTGGAACCCGAGCCAGAAGCTGTCAGAAGCGCAAACAAGAGAGCAGAAAATACCGGGTCACTCACTCACCGAGGGTGGCAGACGCACAATTTACAGGCTCTGACCGCCTGTGGCTATCCCACGTGGTTTTTTTTTTTTTTTCCTTTTTTTGTCATAGCCAACACACAAAGGGCCACCAAACCCGACCCTGAGAAGCCAAACGGAAGACGGAAAAGCCCCTTATGCCACTGGTTTGTGGAGGAAACTTGGAAGGCCTCCACCAGACAAGATCATCGTGTCAGATTCCATCCAGCAGTTGATCAATGCGACACTCACAGGGCCCCGGGAAGCGCGCACGAAACCTGAGCATCAGGAGCCGGTGGGAGACTGCAGGAGGCAAGGCTGACAAAAAGTGGCTGACACCCTCTGGAGACCGGCTGCTGCGAGGGAAACGGGGTCCACGGAGTGCGCAGACACAGTGCCCCGCTACCACGAGCCATTTCCTCTGCAGAATTACTGCTCAGGGGGCACCAAACGTGAGCACGTTCAGTGCATTTCTTTCAGCATCATCCACCAGATGCACCCTGCCAGAGTCTGCTGTTGCTGTTTACACAAGAAGGAGAAGTGCACCGTTCCTGGAAGCGCTGCAATACCAGGTCGATGCGTGGAGCGGATGGCGCAAGCCCCAATCGCAGCTCCCTGTTCCAAAAAGCAATTTAATATTTAGTCCCCTGTTGGGGGACGTATCAGATATTATTATAACTGATAAGAACAGATTTTTTTTTTTTGAAACTGTTTATTGACACTAATACAAAATTTCACCACATTTCATTATTTTTTGAAAACTGCCCTTTAAAAAAAAAAAGGTAAAATACACACCACATTTAATATAAAAGTGTTCAATTAACTTTTTGTTTTTGTTAAAAACTAGTGCTGTGGGCAGTAAAATGTGTAAAATTTGTACAAAACATTTTAAAATATCATAAAAAAGAAGCTTCAATGTCTTCTGTTGTACAGGAGCGCAGTGAGTCCTTATCAATGGTCTCTACATCCCACTCTCCCAGACAGCTAATCTCCAGGACACTGTCAGGGTACCCTCAGACTTTTATCCTTCTTCTCTGTCTCCTCCTTCTTCTCTCGGAGAGTCAGGCTGCCGCTGCCGAGACCTTTTCCGTGAAGCTCCGGGTGCCACCTCCGGGTGGGCACAGACGATTCTTCTTTGTGGCTGTGTCCTTGGCCTGCCGCTTGCAGCTGCCAGGGTTGCTGCAGCCATTCGGATCACAGCCACGGGGGGGGATCTGTCTGTGCCTCCTTACCAGCAAGTTGCGGGAGGTCCAGATGGCGTCTTTGATGGCGGCGAGGGTGAGCCACTGCTTTCCGAAGTCTTTGTAGGTTGACTTCTGGTGGCTCACCCCGTAGAGCACAAGCTTTTCATTTAGGACCTCCCTTGCTGGCAAGTCCGGGAAATTTAGGTCGCCGGATGTCGCCCACAGGTCTACGGCAGCACTGCACTCCCAGAGGAGGTGCCTCACCGACTCCGGTGCGCCACAACCCGGTCGGGGGCAAGTTGGGTTCGCTGACATTCCTCGGGAGTGCATAACAGACCTGACTGGGAGGATCTCGTGGGCCACCATCCATGACAGGTCCCGAAGTCTGTCTGGGAGAGCAGGATGGTTCACGTTGCGCCAAACCGATGTGGGCTCGCCGAATGCAAGCCCGCGCACTGGACTCACTGGGTCCCGCTCCTGCACAACAGAAATGACAGAGCGATGATTTTTTAAAATGTCAATCGCTTCTCGGCCTTTTGGCTAAGACTGCGGTCACCTCCTTTGGGTGGAGAATTGTATGCTTCAGGTGCATAGAATTCTGCCAACATTCGGGAGGAAATTTCCTATGCTTTTCAGTGTATTTTAACTTTTCTTATTCCCGCAGCAGTGCAAGGTAAGTTTTATTTTTTGTATTTATTGCTTTTTTAAGTATTTATTTGTTTTAAAACTCTCATTGAGCAGGAAAATTTCAGTTGGTGGTGCCTCCACCATGTCGGCCAGCTATGCCGGTATGCGGAGGCACCACAGTGTGCGTTTCACATATAAGGAAATGGAGGGAGAGTCACTGGGACTGTCCAGATTGGATTTTTCCAGAAAAATCATCCAAAAAATCCTTCAATTTAAACCTGATGACCTCAACTGCATTTTGGCACTGCCTTACAACAAAGGCTATGATGTAAGTTTCCAGTCTGCTGCAACTTTGAGAGAATTTTAGACGCGTTATGAAGATGTGAAATCACAGTTGCCTGTGTTCAACGTTGAATAACTGACTGACAATGCGGCTAAAACCGTTATTGTTAGAATGTTTAATGAGACAGTGACCGCAGATGACATTTGCTTTTGGCTGGGAAGATATTGCACGGTTAAAGGCCAGGCTATGAAGGTGAGGGATGAAGACGGCATCTGGAACTGCGCCTGGAGGGTCCCCATCCAGCAATGGCAGGACCCTCAGGGCTTCCAGGGTCTGAAACATCTCCCATCAATGATAGTTCTGGGAGAAAACCGAGGCTACATACACTACCAGGGTCAGCCCAAGCTCTGCCGCAAGTGTGGAGAGCACGGGCACCTGGCAGAGGCATGTCAGCAGACTGTGTGTCGGAAATGTAGAGAAATTGGACATACTTTTGAACAATGTACCAATGGCAGAAAGTGCAACCTCTGTGGAGACTCAAACCATCTCTTCAGAGACTGCCCGAAATCCTTTGCCAACAAGCTAAAGGCTGGAAAAGAACAGAAAAATGGAGAGGAAAATGCTGGGGCCAATATGGCTGTTGAGACCCAAAATAATTCAAATCTCCCGCCAAAACCTGTGATTGGAGGAGAAACAGGTGAGGCGGGACAGAGGGAGGGGCTTACCGAGGCCCCAGAATCCATGACTCAGAGTGGTCTGCTGGCAAGCGAAGGGTGCACTCACCTGGAAGTCAGCCTACCATCACCTGAATCTGAAGAAGAACCCATCCCACCAAGCGGCCAACAAGCAAAAAGACTAGCTTCAGAGCTGTCGGATTCCTCTGTTTTATCAGAGAAGCGGGGAAGGCCTGAGGCTCTCTCTGACAGTTCTTCACTGGAGGAGCCTCGAGTCTTCCCCTCGGGCTCCCCGAATGAATTGTCCTTTTTAAATATTGTTTTGCAGTCAACCCCTCGTGAGAAGCGAACTTTTAATGGCAGACTCCAGGAACGACCGACACCCAGACGTCGGCCGGGAAGGGAGGCTCTTCCCCTCCAACCCTCACCCACTGGAGTGAAGGAGGAGCCTCACTCACAAGAAATATCTTAACCACAGTGTAAATTTTAAAGCAGTTATTTAAATCTTACGCCATTTTATATTTTTTCAATTCAAGAATCATATCTGAAACTGTTTTAGGCGCAAGATACACATCATTGCACATGGAAAATGCTGTGGGCCCATCCAGTACTACCAAGACCAAAGCCTTGGTACGTTACTGGATGGGCTCCTGCTTAAGAAAACTAAAACTGATTCCAACAGATCTAACGATACCTGTGGCTTTTAACTTACCACCGGCATATATATTTATAAGGACTTATATAGGATTATATAGGATTTATAAAACATTTTAATTTGGAAAGACAAACAGTTGACATTTTAAAAAATCATCGCTCTGTCATTTCTGTTGTGCAGGAGCGGGACCCAGTGAGTCCAGTGCGCGGGCTTGCATTCGGCGAGCCCACATCGGTTTGGCGCAACGTGAACCATCCTGCTCTCCCAGACAGACTTCGGGACCTGTCATGGATGGTGGCCCACGAGATCCTCCCAGTCAGGTCTGTTATGCACTCCCGAGGAATGTCAGCGAACCCAACTTGCCCCCGACCGGGTTGTGGCGCACCGGAGTCGGTGAGGCACCTCCTCTGGGAGTGCAGTGCTGCCGTAGACCTGTGGGCGACAGCCGGTGACCTAAATTTCCCGGACTTGCCAGCAAGGGAGGTCTTGGGTGGGGGGCTTGTGCTCTGCGGGGTGGGCCACCGGAGGTCAACCTGCAGGGACTTCGGAGGGCGGTGGCTCGCCCTCGCCGCCATCGGGGACGCCATCTGGACCTCCCGCGACTTGCTGGTGGGGAGGCGCAGACGGATCCCCCCCGTGGCTGTGATCCGAATGGCTGCGGCGACCCTGGCAGCTGCAGGCGGCGGGCCAGGGACACAGCCACAGGGGGGAGTCGTCTGTGCCCACCCGGGGGTGGCGCCCGGAGCTTCATGGAAAAGGTCTCGGCAGCGGCAGCCTGACTCTCCGAGAGAAGAAGGAGGAGACAGAGAAGACGGATAAGGGTCTGAGGGTACCCTGACAGTGTCCTGGAGATTAGCTGTCTGGGAGAGTGGGATGTAGAGACCATTGATAAGGACTCACTGCGCTCCTGTACAACAGAAGACATTGAAGCTTCTTTTTTATGATATTTTAAAATGTTTTGTACAAATTTTACACATTTTACTGTCCACAGCACTAGTTTTTAACAAAAACAAAAAGTCAATTGAACACTTTTATATTAAATGTGGTGTGTATTTTACATTTTTTTTTAAAGGGCAGTTTTCAAAAATAATGAAATGTGGTGAAATTTTGTATTAGTGACAATAAACAGTTTCAAAAAAAAAAAAAAAAATCTGTTCTTATCAGTTTAATATCTGATACGTCCCCCAACAGGGGACTAAATATTAAATTGCTTTTTGGAACAGGGAGCTGCGATTGGGGCTTGCGCCATCCGCTCCACGCATCGACCTGGTATTGCAGCGCTTCCAGGAACGGTGCACTTCTCCTTCTTGTGTAAACAGCAACAGCAGACTCTGGCAGGGTGCATCTGGTGGATGATGCTGAAAGAAATGCACTGAACGTGCTCACGTTTGGTGCCCCCTGAGCAGTAATTCTGCAGAGGAAATGGCTCGTGGTAGCGGGGCACTGTGTCTGCGCACTCCGTGGACCCCGTTTCCCTCGCAGCAGCCGGTCTCCAGAGGGTGTCAGCCACTTTTTGTCAGCCTTGCCTCCTGCAGTCTCCCACCGGCTCCTGATGCTCAGGTTTCGTGCGCGCTTCCCGGGGCCCTGTGAGTGTCGCATTGATCAACTGCTGGATGGAATCTGACACGATGATCTTGTCTGGTGGAGGCCTCCCAAGTTTCCTCCACAAACCAGTGGCATAAGGGGCTTTTCCGTCTTCCGTTTGGCTTCTCAGGGTCGGGTTTGGTGGCCCTTTGTGTGTTGGCTATGACAAAAAAAGGAAAAAAAAAAAAAAACCACGTGGGATAGCCACAGGCGGTCAGAGCCTGTAAATTGTGCGTCTGCCACCCTCGGTGAGTGAGTGACCCGGTATTTTCTGCTCTCTTGTTTGCGCTTCTGGCAGCTTCTGGCTCGGGTTCCAGTGGGCGAAGGGACTCAAAGTGCAGGAGCTGGCCTGTGCGGGTAGGTTTACCATGAACCACAATGTTGTGGCTTCCATCTTGGGTGTCGCTGCTTGCCTTCCTTGGACATAAAGATCCGAAGCAGTTGCCTCTGCGGCTGGGAAGGCCGCTGAGAGCGACAACAGCAATTTGAGCCGCTTCCGCTTGAGTTGGACGGTTGTTTCTGACGGCCACCTGGTCCACTGTGGCCAGTGGTTCCGGTGTGCTGGTAAAGTGGAGGCGCTTGGCCGACGCCCCTTTCTCTGCCTGGTTGCCGTTTTTCATTGAGGTTTCCTGACTGAGAGCAGATCGGCCTCTCGGCTGGTTGGTTGGTTGTCTCCCGCGGACGGGCAGACCTTTCCAGCAAGCGTTGGTAGTGCTGGCCTGGTCGTTTCTTGCTCGAGTCCGGCTGCACTCGCAAGCCAAGGAGCTTGGCACGGCGCTGCACCTGCCTCTTGTTTTAAACACGGGATCAGGGGAGAGCGCGAACGCAGTCCCCCACTATCACAAATTATGCAGTCGAGATTCCCACATTTGGGGAATTCGCAGAGGTCAGCTCAGCCCGTGTGCAATGGCTGAGCCTCGCCCTGGGTGAACCACCTTCTTGATCATGGTATCTCCCCTGCCAGGTAAGTATGAATTGGACCGGTCTCGCCCGGAGGAGTCTCTCGCACATGCCACATGCTAAGTGGTGGTCTCATCAGGTCGCCCGCAACAAGCCCAGCCACTGGACCTGTGTCCAAATTCAGAGAACGTACTCTGGTTGTCTCAAGGAGTCGGTCTGTGTGGCTCTCGTGTGACTTCATTCTGAGCAAAGGCAGCGGCAGCAAGTGGCTTAGTGCAGTTGCTGCAGACGTTCAATGGGGAGACTGGAGTACTGACTCCACGTGCCTAGTCACACCATGTAACATGAGAGGCCAATATGTTTAACCCTGACACGTGTAGACATGCGAGGTCGTCATGAGTCAGTGGGTTGTCAGGTTCAAACTCCTGTGACACTTGTAAAAAAACACTCAAATGCAGGAATACAGAAGAGACAGACAACAATATTCAAAGTTACTCGCAGCGAGGACAGTGAAGCCACATACCCAGTGGCATGCCGCTCCACTGTGAATATGCAGTTCACGCCCCTCTCGTTTTATTCTCTTTCAGGGGTCCCCTACGGCATGGTCGTGCAACACTGGGGGGAGGCAGTTGTGCAAGCTGTGTCTGTTTGTCTATGTGTGTGTGTGTGTGTGAGAGTAATTACTTTCATTGTTTTACGAGTTCTTTTCTTGACACATTCTTGCAGGATTAACGTGAACATCTGCAGGGTCGCTGTTGGCGCTTCCAGGCACCTCCAGGACCTGGGGCTCGCTGGGGGTCTCTGATCAGGGTCACGGGCACATTTCTTCTTCAGCACATTCAAACACTTTCTATTGTCTAAGCGAATGGATATAAGGGTGATAACTGACGCTATGTTTGTTCCGTCTACATTTTATTCGAACATGCGTGCAACCGGTCCTTTAGCTTGTCATGCCGGAAGTGCCCTCCTCCCCTACGCGCGCCCATCGGCATCGCTTCTCGGCCTTTTGGCTAAGATCAAGTGTAGTATCTGTTCTTAGGAAAATGCTGGGGCCAATATGGCTGTTGAGACCCAAAATCATTCAAATCTCCCGCCAAAACCTGTGATTGGAGGAGAAACAGGTGAGGCGGGACAGAGGGAGGGGCTTACAGAGGCCCCAGAATCCATGACTCAGAGTGGTCTGCTGGCAAGCGAAGGGTGCACTCACCTGGAAGTCAGCCTACCATCACCTGAATCTGAAGAAGAACCCATCCCACCAAGCGGCCAACAAGCAAAAAGACTAGCTTCAGAGCTGTCGGATTCCTCTGTTTTATCAGAGAAGCGGGGAAGGCCTGAGGCTCTCTCTGACAGTTCTTCACTGGAGGAGCCTCGAGTCTTCCCCTCGGGCTCCCCGAATGAATTGTCCTTTTTAAATATTGTTTTGCAGTCAACCCCTCGTGAGAAGCGAACTTTTAATGGCAGACTCCAGGAACGACCGACACCCAGACGTCGGCCGGGAAGGGAGGCTCTTCCCCTCCAACCCTCACCCACTGGAGTGAAGGAGGAGCCTCACTCACAAGAAATATCTTAACCACAGTGTAAATTTTAAAGCAGTTATTTAAATCTTACGCCATTTTATATTTTTTCAATTCAAGAATCATATCTGAAACTGTTTTAGGCGCAAGATACACATCATTGCACATGGAAAATGCTGTGGGCCCACCCAGTACTACCAAGACCAAAGCCTTGGTACGTTACTGGATGGGCGCCTACTTAAGAAAACTAAAACTGATTCCAACAGATCTAACGATACCTGTGGCTTTTAACTTACCACCGGCATATATATTTATAAGGACTTTTTTAAAACATTTTAATTTGGAAAGACAAACAGTTGACATTTTAAAAAATCATCGCTCTGTCATTTCTGTTGTGCAGGAGCGGGACCCAGTGAGTCCAGTGCGCGGGCTTGCATTTGGCGAGCCCACATCGGTTTGGCGCAACGTGAACCATCCTGCTCTCCCAGACAGACTTCGGGACCTGTCATGGATGGTGGCCCACGAGATCCTCCCAGTCAGGTCTGTTATGCACTCCCGAGGAATGTCAGCGAACCCAACTTGCCCCCGACCGGGTTGTGGCGCACCGGAGTCGGTGAGGCACCTCCTCTGGGAGTGCAGTGCTGCCGTAGACCTGTGGGCGACAGCCGGCGACCTAAATTTCCCGGACTTGCCAGCAAGGGAGGTCCTAAATGAAAAGCTTGTGCTCTACGGGGTGAGCCACCAGAAGTCAACCTACAAAGACTTCGGAAAGCAGTGGCTCACCCTCGCCGCCATCAAAGACGCCATCTGGACCTCCCGCAACTTGCTGGTAAGGAGGCACAGACAGATCCCCCCCGTGGCTGTGATCCGAATGGCTGCAGCAACCCTGGCAGCTGCAAGCGGCAGGCCAAGGACACAGCCACAAAGAAGAATCGTCTGTGCCCACCCGGAGGTGGCACCCGGAGCTTCACGGAAAAGGTCTCGGCAGCGGCAGCCTGACTCTCCGAGAGAAGAAGGAGGAAACAGAGAAGAAGGATAAAGGTCTGAGGGTACCCTGACAGTGTCCTGGAGATTAGCTGTCTGGGAGAGTGGGATGTAGAGACTATTGATAAGGACTCACTGCGCTCCTGTACAACAGAAGACATTAAAGCTTCTTTTTTATGATATTTTAAAATGTTTTGTAGAAATTTTACACATTTTACTGCCCACAGCACTAGTTTTTAACAAAAACAAAAAGTTAATTGAACACTTTTATATTAAATGTGGTGTGTATTTTACTTTTTTTAAAGGGCAGTTTTCAAAAATAATGAAATGTGGTGAAATTTTGTATTAGTGACAATAAACAGTTTAAAAAAAAAAAAAAAATCTGTTCTCATCAGTTTAATATCTGATACGTCCCCCAACAGGGGACTAAATATTAAATTGCTTTTTGGAACAGGGAGCTGCGATTGGGGCTTGCGCCATCCGCTCCACGCATCGACCTGGTATTGCAGCGCTTCCAGGAACGGTGCACTTCTCCTTCTTGTGTAAACAGCAACAGCAGACTCTGGCAGGGTGCATCTGGTGGATGATGCTGAAAGAAATGCACTGAACGTGCTCACGTTTGGTGCCCCCTGAGCAGTAATTCTGCAGAGGAAATGGCTCGTGGTAGCGGGGCACTGTGTCTGCGCACTCCGTGGACCCCGTTTCCCTCGCAGCAGCCGGTCTCCAGAGGGTGTCAGCCACTTTTTGTCAGCCTTGCCTCCTGCAGTCTCCCACCGGCTCCTGATGCTCAGGTTTCGTGCGCGCTTCCCGGGGCCCTGTGAGTGTCGCATTGATCAACTGCTGGATGGAATCTGACACGATGATCTTGTCTGGTGGAGGCCTTCCAAGTTTCCTCCACAAACCAGTGGCATAAGGGGCTTTTCCGTCTTCCGTTTGGCTTCTCAGGGTCGGGTTTGGTGGCCCTTTGTGTGTTGGCTATGACAAAAAAAGGAAAAAAAAAAAAAAACCACGTGGGATAGCCACAGGCGGTCAGAGCCTGTAAATTGTGCGTCTGCCACCCTCGGTGAGTGAGTGACCCGGTATTTTCTGCTCTCTTGTTTGCGCTAGGCTAGGAAAGGAGAGCCTCCGCGGTTAAAGACCTTTTCGGGGTTTGAACGCGAAAACGTTTTCAAAGTACGGATGAGTGTGTGAATGGGAGATTTTGTCACTAGACAGGTCTTCATATTAAAGGGTGAGAAAAAGAGTAAGTCTTTGAGGAACATATCAACAGCCAGGAAGGCTGAAGATACAAAGTGGTATCAGTCCTACTGATACCACTTTGTATCAGTAGGACTCTTATGATGGTACCATAGGAGTGGCAGTCAATCAGGCCGGGAATACTATTAACTAAATGCTAAAGTGTACAAATAAGTCTTGAGTTGAGACTTTAACATTTCCACTGAGGTAACAGCTCTAGTATCAGCAGTTAGGGCATTCCACAATGCTGGAGCCCCAATGGAAAAGGCTCTCGAGCCCGCATTCTTCTTTCTTGTCCTTGTTGGGGCATTGTGGCTCAAATGGTAGCGTGGTCGTACCTGAAGGTACTAACGGCAAGCTTTACAAACTAGACATTGGAAGACCAGAAAGCAGCACAAGCAGCACACAGTAATAGAGGTGAGACATGACAAATGCATGGAGTAGGTTCTCTGCATCGGAAGTGGATAGAAGTCGATACATAGAACAGGAGGTGTCCAAACAATGAGGCAAAGTTGCAACAAAAGCACAACTCAGGGAGCATTCATTCTTTCATTAATTTTCTACTGCTTATCCTCACAAGGGTCGCGTGCATGCTGGAGACTATCCCAGCTGTGTTAGGGAATACACCCTGGACTGGTGGCCAGCCAATCCCAGGGCACATATAGACAAACAACCATTCACACTCACATTCATACCTATGGCCAATTTGGAGTGGCCAATTAACCTAGCATGTTTTTGGAATGGGGGAGGAAACCGAAGTGACCAGAGAAAAACCCACACATGCACGGGGAGATCATGCAAACTCCACACAGAAGGTGGAATAGAACTCAAGTTTCCTAGCTGTGTGGCCTGCACACTAACCACTCGACACAGTGCAGCCTACTCAAGGAGCAGTCCAAGTTAAAACAAAAATACTGTAGTTAAAGGGATTCAGGAAAATGACGCGTTAGGTGCTGGAACCAAAAACACGGATGCAGAAACCAGCGGGCAGGTACTCAGTACAATACAGGATGTGCTCGGATGCAAATGTTGAAGCTCTACAAAAGGCCTTAAAGTAATTCACACAATGTGTAACCTATGTTATACCTGTGAAATATAAATTTTTCCATCACAGTGGCTAAAACGCCGGCTCTCAGCATCCCCCCTCGTGTGACGTCACAATTTTTCTCTTTCTCCAACCACCTACAGGCGTGTCTGCTCACTGCAGTCGCTCTTGCAGATGAGGAGGATGCATGGTAACAATGATGATGCACGTATATATGGTCCTGTACCTGTTTCCCCGTACACAGATCATGGCAGTAGTTTTTCTTACAGCTGAGTATATCGTAGCGAAGCACTTATGGACCCCACTACCTCAGCTGATGGACTTCTGTGCCCATTACACCCCCGCCCCCCAGCCAGCGGCTTACCGGGGCCGTAATAGGACTTCATGTCTAACACATTTATAGTTTACAGGACCTAATTTCTTCTCTACCCGAGCAGGGCCTACCCATCTGGGAGCAAGTTTGGCATAGAATTTTGCCGAAGCTTTGGATAGTGGGTGTGCCCTAACGCAGACCAGATCCCCGACAGCGAAGTGTACATCTCTGCGACCTGCATTACAATATCTGGCTTGTCGAGCTTTGGCCGCACCAACATGTCTCTCCACTTCATTGTGCAACTGTGTGTGTGTGTGTATTGTGTGGTATGCAGATGTGTGTGGTGATGGAGCTTTGTGTACCAGTCGTTCCAGCGGTCCCATCAAGTTCCTACCAAGGGCCAACATGGCGGGAGTGGTGCCTGTTGTCTCGTGGACTGCGGTGTTGAGAGCGAGACGGAACTCAGGCAACCATCCATCCCAGTCTTGATGATGGTTCCCCACAAAGGAGGCAATCATTGTTTTTAAGGTCCGATTGACTCTTTCAGTCATGTTTGTTTGGGGGTGGTAGGCTGTGGTCAGCTTATGGGACACTCCCCAA
Organism: Doryrhamphus excisus; assembly: GCF_030265055.1. Classification (NCBI taxonomy): domain Eukaryota; kingdom Metazoa; phylum Chordata; class Actinopteri; order Syngnathiformes; family Syngnathidae; genus Doryrhamphus; species Doryrhamphus excisus. The sequence continues at coordinate 1,292,317 of NW_026652244.1, forward strand.
GCTTCACACAACCGGGACATCAACTGACTAGTGAACTGGGGGTCACGGTCGGACACCATGTATTTAGGAACCCCCCATCGGGTGAAATGGCGGTGACTGCAGCAAGGCTTTGAGGTGGTTGAAGGCCTCTTGGCAACTTGGGCTCCATTCCCAAGACACATCCTTCTTTTTTAGATGGTTTAAGGGCGCTGCTAAGTCAGCGAGCCTGGGGATGAATTTATGGTACCAGCCCACCAACCCCAGAAACCTCTGGAGACTTTTCAGGTTGGTTGGCGGCGGGTAGGCAGTAATAGCAGAGATCTTAGCTGGATCCACCTCCACCCCTTTCCCGGAAACCAGATGTCCCAAAAAGGTGAGCTGGCGTTGGAGTAAGTGGCACTTTTTCACGTTGAGCGTTAAGTTGGCTTGATGTAATTTTCGAACACAGCATCAAGGTCGAGGAGATGTTCCTCTGTCTTCGAGAATACAATGATATCGTCAATGTACATGAAACAGGTCCTCCCTCTCAGCTCACCCAAGACGGTCTCCATCAACCGCTGGAAGGTAGCCCCAGCGTTCTGCAGTCCAAAAGGCATAACCTTGAACTGGAACAGGCCTAGGTGGGTGGTCATGGCAGTCTTCGGCTTGCACTCCACATCCATGGCCACTTGCCAGTATCCACTCTGCAAGTCCAGGGAGCTGAAATAGGTGGCGCCGAGCAGGGACTCGGGTTCCAGTGGGCGAAGGGACTCAAAGTGCAGGAGCTGGCCTGTGCGGGTAGGTTTACTATGAACCACAATGTTGTGGCTTCCATCTTGGGTGTCGCTGCTTGCCTTCATTGGACCTAAAGATCCGAAGCAGTTGCCTCTGCGGCTGGGAAGGCCGCTGAGAGCGACAACAGCAATTTGAGCCGCTTCCGCTTGAGTTGGACGGTTGTTTCTGACGGCCACCTGGTCCACTGTGGCCAGTGGTTCCGGTGTGCTGGTAAAGTGGAGGCGCTTGGCCGACGCCCCTTTCTCTGCCTGGTTGCCGTTTTTCATTGAGGTTTCCTGACTGAGAGCAGATCGGCCTCTCGGCTGGTTGGTTGGTTGTCTCCCGCGGACGGGCAGACCTTTCCAGCAAGCGTTGGTAGTGCTGGCCTGGTCGTTTCTTGCTCGAGTCCGGCTGCACTCGCAAGCCAAGGAGCTCGGCACGGCGCTGCACCTGCCTCTTGTTTTAAACACGGGATCAGGGGAGAGCGCGAACGCAGTCCCCCACTATCACAAATTATGCAGTCGAGATTCCCACATTTGGGGAATTCGCAGAGGTCAGCTCAGCCCAGCCCGTGTGCAATGGCTGAGCCTCGCCCTGGGTGAACCACCTTCTTGATCATGGTATCTCCCCTGCCAGGTAAGTATGAATTGGACCGGTCTCGCCCGGAGGAGTCTCTCGCACATGCCACATGCTAAGTGGTGGTCTCATCAGGTCGCCCGCAACAAGCCCAGCCACTGGACCTGTGTCCAAATTCAGAGAACGTACTCTGGTTGTCTCAAGGAGTCGGTCTGTGTGGCTCTCGTGTGACTTCATTCTGAGCAAAGGCAGCGGCAGCAAGTGGCTTAGTGCAGTTGCTGCAGACGTTCAATGGGGAGACTGGAGTACTGACTCCACGTGCCTAGTCACACCATGTAACATGAGAGGCCAATATGTTTAACCCTGACACGTGTAGACATGCGAGGTCGTCATGAGTCAGTGGGTTGTCAGGTTCAAACTCCTGTGACACTTGTAAAAAAACACTCAAATGCAGGAATACAGAAGAGACAGACAACAATATTCAAAGTTACTCGCAGCGAGGACAGTGAAGCCACATACCCAGTGGCATGCCGCTCCACTGTGAATATGCAGTTCACGCCCCTCTCGTTTTATTCTCTTTCAGGGGTCCCCTACGGCATGGTCGTGCAACACTGGGGGGAGGCAGTTGTGCAAGCTGTGTCTGTTTGTCTATGTGTGTGTGTGTGTGTGTGTGAGAGTAATTACTTTCATTGTTTTACGAGTTCTTTTCTTGACACATTCTTGCAGGATTAACGTGAACATCTGCAGGGTCGCTGTTGGCGCTTCCAGGCACCTCCAGGACCTGGGGCTCGCTGGGGGTCTCTGATCAGGGTCACGGGCACATTTCTTCTTCAGCACATTCAAACACTTTCTATTGTCTAAGCGAATGGATATAAGGGTGATAACTGACGCTATGTTTGTTCCGTCTACATTTTATTCGAACATGCGTGCAACCGGTCCTTTAGCTTGTCATGCCGGAAGTGCCCTCCTCCCCTACGCGCGCCCATCGGCATCGCTTCTCGGCCTTTTGGCTAAGATCAAGTGTAGTATCTGTTCTTAGGAAAATGCTGGGGCCAATATGGCTGTTGAGACCCAAAATAATTCAAATCTCCCGCCAAAACCTGTGATTGGAGGAGAAACAGGTGAGGCGGGACAGAGGGAGGGGCTTACAGAGGCCCCAGAATCCATGACTCAGAGTGGTCTGCTGGCAAGCGAAGGGTGCACTCACCTGGAAGTCAGCCTACCATCACCTGAATCTGAAGAAGAACCCATCCCACCAAGCGGCCAACAAGCAAAAAGACTAGCTTCAGAGCTGTCGGATTCCTCTGTTTTATCAGAGAAGCGGGGAAGGCCTGAGGCTCTCTCTGACAGTTCTTCACTGGAGGAGCCTCGAGTCTTCCCCTCGGGCTCCCCGAATGAATTGTCCTTTTTAAATATTGTTTTGCAGTCAACCCCTCGTGAGAAGCGAACTTTTAATGGCAGACTCCAGGAACGACCGACACCCAGACGTCGGCCGGGAAGGGAGGCTCTTCCCCTCCAACCCTCACCCACTGGAGTGAAGGAGGAGCCTCACTCACAAGAAATATCTTAACCACAGTGTAAATTTTAAAGCAGTTATTTAAATCTTACGCCATTTTATATTTTTTCAATTCAAGAATCATATCTGAAACTGTTTTAGGCGCAAGATACACATCATTGCACATGGAAAATGCTGTGGGCCCACCCAGTACTACCAAGACCAAAGCCTTGGTACGTTACTGGATGGGCGCCTACTTAAGAAAACTAAAACTGATTCCAACAGATCTAACGATACCTGTGGCTTTTAACTTACCACCGGCATATATATTTATAAGGACTTTTTTAAAACATTTTAATTTGGAAAGACAAACAGTTGACATTTTAAAAAATCATCGCTCTGTCATTTCTGTTGTGCAGGAGCGGGACCCAGTGAGTCCAGTGCGCGGGCTTGCATTTGGCGAGCCCACATCGGTTTGGCGCAACGTGAACCATCCTGCTCTCCCAGACAGACTTCGGGACCTGTCATGGATGGTGGCCCACGAGATCCTCCCAGTCAGGTCTGTTATGCACTCCCGAGGAATGTCAGCGAACCCAACTTGCCCCCGACCGGGTTGTGGCGCACCGGAGTCGGTGAGGCACCTCCTCTGGGAGTGCAGTGCTGCCGTAGACCTGTGGGCGACAGCCGGCGACCTAAATTTCCCGGACTTGCCAGCAAGGGAGGTCCTAAATGAAAAGCTTGTGCTCTACGGGGTGAGCCACCAGAAGTCAACCTACAAAGACTTCGGAAAGCAGTGGCTCACCCTCGCCGCCATCAAAGACGCCATCTGGACCTCCCGCAACTTGCTGGTAAGGAGGCACAGACAGATCCCCCCCGTGGCTGTGATCCGAATGGCTGCAGCAACCCTGGCAGCTGCAAGCGGCAGGCCAAGGACACAGCCACAAAGAAGAATCGTCTGTGCCCACCCGGAGGTGGCACCCGGAGCTTCACGGAAAAGGTCTCGGCAGCGGCAGCCTGACTCTCCGAGAGAAGAAGGAGGAAACAGAGAAGAAGGATAAAGGTCTGAGGGTACCCTGACAGTGTCCTGGAGATTAGCTGTCTGGGAGAGTGGGATGTAGAGACTATTGATAAGGACTCACTGCGCTCCTGTACAACAGAAGACATTAAAGCTTCTTTTTTATGATATTTTAAAATGTTTTGTAGAAATTTTACACATTTTACTGCCCACAGCACTAGTTTTTAACAAAAACAAAAAGTTAATTGAACACTTTTATATTAAATGTGGTGTGTATTTTACTTTTTTTAAAGGGCAGTTTTCAAAAATAATGAAATGTGGTGAAATTTTGTATTAGTGACAATAAACAGTTTAAAAAAAAAAAAAAAATCTGTTCTCATCAGTTTAATATCTGATACGTCCCCCAACAGGGGACTAAATATTAAATTGCTTTTTGGAACAGGGAGCTGCGATTGGGGCTTGCGCCATCCGCTCCACGCATCGACCTGGTATTGCAGCGCTTCCAGGAACGGTGCACTTCTCCTTCTTGTGTAAACAGCAACAGCAGACTCTGGCAGGGTGCATCTGGTGGATGATGCTGAAAGAAATGCACTGAACGTGCTCACGTTTGGTGCCCCCTGAGCAGTAATTCTGCAGAGGAAATGGCTCGTGGTAGCGGGGCACTGTGTCTGCGCACTCCGTGGACCCCGTTTCCCTCGCAGCAGCCGGTCTCCAGAGGGTGTCAGCCACTTTTTGTCAGCCTTGCCTCCTGCAGTCTCCCACCGGCTCCTGATGCTCAGGTTTCGTGCGCGCTTCCCGGGGCCCTGTGAGTGTCGCATTGATCAACTGCTGGATGGAATCTGACACGATGATCTTGTCTGGTGGAGGCCTTCCAAGTTTCCTCCACAAACCAGTGGCATAAGGGGCTTTTCCGTCTTCCGTTTGGCTTCTCAGGGTCGGGTTTGGTGGCCCTTTGTGTGTTGGCTATGACAAAAAAAGGAAAAAAAAAAAAAAACCACGTGGGATAGCCACAGGCGGTCAGAGCCTGTAAATTGTGCGTCTGCCACCCTCGGTGAGTGAGTGACCCGGTATTTTCTGCTCTCTTGTTTGCGCTAGGCTAGGAAAGGAGAGCCTCCGCGGTTAAAGACCTTTTCGGGGTTTGAACGCGAAAACGTTTTCAAAGTACGGATGAGTGTGTGAATGGGAGATTTTGTCACTAGACAGGTCTTCATATTAAAGGGTGAGAAAAAGAGTAAGTCTTTGAGGAACATATCAACAGCCAGGAAGGCTGAAGATACAAAGTGGTATCAGTCCTACTGATACCACTTTGTATCAGTAGGACTCTTATGATGGTACCATAGGAGTGGCAGTCAATCAGGCCGGGAATACTATTAACTAAATGCTAAAGTGTACAAATAAGTCTTGAGTTGAGACTTTAACATTTCCACTGAGGTAACAGCTCTAGTATCAGCAGTTAGGGCATTCCACAATGCTGGAGCCCCAATGGAAAAGGCTCTCGAGCCCGCATTCTTCTTTCTTGTCCTTGTTGGGGCATTGTGGCTCAAATGGTAGCGTGGTCGTACCTGAAGGTACTAACGGCAAGCTTTACAAACTAGACATTGGAAGACCAGAAAGCAGCACAAGCAGCACACAGTAATAGAGGTGAGACATGACAAATGCATGGAGTAGGTTCTCTGCATCGGAAGTGGATAGAAGTCGATACATAGAACAGGAGGTGTCCAAACAATGAGGCAAAGTTGCAACAAAAGCACAACTCAGGGAGCATTCATTCTTTCATTAATTTTCTACTGCTTATCCTCACAAGGGTCGCGTGCATGCTGGAGACTATCCCAGCTGTGTTAGGGAATACACCCTGGACTGGTGGCCAGCCAATCCCAGGGCACATATAGACAAACAACCATTCACACTCACATTCATACCTATGGCCAATTTGGAGTGGCCAATTAACCTAGCATGTTTTTGGAATGGGGGAGGAAACCGAAGTGACCAGAGAAAAACCCACACATGCACGGGGAGATCATGCAAACTCCACACAGAAGGTGGAATAGAACTCAAGTTTCCTAGCTGTGTGGCCTGCACACTAACCACTCGACACAGTGCAGCCTACTCAAGGAGCAGTCCAAGTTAAAACAAAAATACTGTAGTTAAAGGGATTCAGGAAAATGACGCGTTAGGTGCTGGAACCAAAAACACGGATGCAGAAACCAGCGGGCAGGTACTCAGTACAATACAGGATGTGCTCGGATGCAAATGTTGAAGCTCTACAAAAGGCCTTAAAGTAATTCACACAATGTGTAACCTATGTTATACCTGTGAAATATAAATTTTTCCATCACAGTGGCTAAAACGCCGGCTCTCAGCATCCCCCCTCGTGTGACGTCACAATTTTTCTCTTTCTCCAACCACCTACAGGCGTGTCTGCTCACTGCAGTCGCTCTTGCAGATGAGGAGGATGCATGGTAACAATGATGATGCACGTATATATGGTCCTGTACCTGTTTCCCCGTACACAGATCATGGCAGTAGTTTTTCTTACAGCTGAGTATATCGTAGCGAAGCACTTATGGACCCCACTACCTCAGCTGATGGACTTCTGTGCCCATTACACCCCCGCCCCCCAGCCAGCGGCTTACCGGGGCCGTAATAGGACTTCATGTCTAACACATTTATAGTTTACAGGACCTAATTTCTTCTCTACCCGAGCAGGGCCTACCCATCTGGGAGCAAGTTTGGCATAGAATTTTGCCGAAGCTTTGGATAGTGGGTGTGCCCTAACGCAGACCAGATCCCCGACAGCGAAGTGTACATCTCTGCGACCTGCATTACAATATCTGGCTTGTCGAGCTTTGGCCGCACCAACATGTCTCTCCACTTCATTGTGCAACTGTGTGTGTGTGTGTATTGTGTGGTATGCAGATGTGTGTGGTGATGGAGCTTTGTGTACCAGTCGTTCCAGCGGTCCCATCAAGTTCCTACCAAGGGCCAACATGGCGGGAGTGGTGCCTGTTGTCTCGTGGACTGCGGTGTTGAGAGCGAGACGGAACTCAGGCAACCATCCATCCCAGTCTTGATGATGGTTCCCCACAAAGGAGGCAATCATTGTTTTTAAGGTCCGATTGACTCTTTCAGTCATGTTTGTTTGGGGGTGGTAGGCTGTGGTCAGCTTATGGGACACTCCCCAAGCTTCACACAACCGGGACATCAACTGACTAGTGAACTGGGGGTCACGGTCGGACACCATGTATTTAGGAACCCCCCATCGGGTGAAATGGCGGTGACTGCAGCAAGGCTTTGAGGTGGTTGAAGGCCTCTTGGCAACTTGGGCTCCATTCCCAAGACACATCCTTCTTTTTTAGATGGTTTAAGGGCGCTGCTAAGTCAGCGAGCCTGGGGATGAATTTATGGTACCAGCCCACCAACCCCAGAAACCTCTGGAGACTTTTCAGGTTGGTTGGCGGCGGGTAGGCAGTAATAGCAGAGATCTTAGCTGGATCCACCTCCACCCCTTTCCCGGAAACCAGATGTCCCAAAAAGGTGAGCTGGCGTTGGAGTAAGTGGCACTTTTTCACGTTGAGCGTTAAGTTGGCTTGATGTAATTTTCGAACACAGCATCAAGGTCGAGGAGATGTTCCTCTGTCTTCGAGAATACAATGATATCGTCAATGTACATGAAACAGGTCCTCCCTCTCAGCTCACCCAAGACGGTCTCCATCAACCGCTGGAAGGTAGCCCCAGCGTTCTGCAGTCCAAAAGGCATAACCTTGAACTGGAACAGGCCTAGGTGGGTGGTCATGGCAGTCTTCGGCTTGCACTCCACATCCATGGCCACTTGCCAGTATCCACTCTGCAAGTCCAGGGAGCTGAAATAGGTGGCGCCGAGCAGGGACTCGGGTTCCAGTGGGCGAAGGGACTCAAAGTGCAGGAGCTGGCCTGTGCGGGTAGGTTTACTATGAACCACAATGTTGTGGCTTCCATCTTGGGTGTCGCTGCTTGCCTTCATTGGACCTAAAGATCCGAAGCAGTTGCCTCTGCGGCTGGGAAGGCCGCTGAGAGCGACAACAGCAATTTGAGCCGCTTCCGCTTGAGTTGGACGGTTGTTTCTGACGGCCACCTGGTCCACTGTGGCCAGTGGTTCCGGTGTGCTGGTAAAGTGGAGGCGCTTGGCCGACGCCCCTTTCTCTGCCTGGTTGCCGTTTTTCATTGAGGTTTCCTGACTGAGAGCAGATCGGCCTCTCGGCTGGTTGGTTGGTTGTCTCCCGCGGACGGGCAGACCTTTCCAGCAAGCGTTGGTAGTGCTGGCCTGGTCGTTTCTTGCTCGAGTCCGGCTGCACTCGCAAGCCAAGGAGCTCGGCACGGCGCTGCACCTGCCTCTTGTTTTAAACACGGGATCAGGGGAGAGCGCGAACGCAGTCCCCCACTATCACAAATTATGCAGTCGAGATTCCCACATTTGGGGAATTCGCAGAGGTCAGCTCAGCCCAGCCCGTGTGCAATGGCTGAGCCTCGCCCTGGGTGAACCACCTTCTTGATCATGGTATCTCCCCTGCCAGGTAAGTATGAATTGGACCGGTCTCGCCCGGAGGAGTCTCTCGCACATGCCACATGCTAAGTGGTGGTCTCATCAGGTCGCCCGCAACAAGCCCAGCCACTGGACCTGTGTCCAAATTCAGAGAACGTACTCTGGTTGTCTCAAGGAGTCGGTCTGTGTGGCTCTCGTGTGACTTCATTCTGAGCAAAGGCAGCGGCAGCAAGTGGCTTAGTGCAGTTGCTGCAGACGTTCAATGGGGAGACTGGAGTACTGACTCCACGTGCCTAGTCACACCATGTAACATGAGAGGCCAATATGTTTAACCCTGACACGTGTAGACATGCGAGGTCGTCATGAGTCAGTGGGTTGTCAGGTTCAAACTCCTGTGACACTTGTAAAAAAACACTCAAATGCAGGAATACAGAAGAGACAGACAACAATATTCAAAGTTACTCGCAGCGAGGACAGTGAAGCCACATACCCAGTGGCATGCCGCTCCACTGTGAATATGCAGTTCACGCCCCTCTCGTTTTATTCTCTTTCAGGGGTCCCCTACGGCATGGTCGTGCAACACTGGGGGGAGGCAGTTGTGCAAGCTGTGTCTGTTTGTCTATGTGTGTGTGTGTGTGTGTGTGAGAGTAATTACTTTCATTGTTTTACGAGTTCTTTTCTTGACACATTCTTGCAGGATTAACGTGAACATCTGCAGGGTCGCTGTTGGCGCTTCCAGGCACCTCCAGGACCTGGGGCTCGCTGGGGGTCTCTGATCAGGGTCACGGGCACATTTCTTCTTCAGCACATTCAAACACTTTCTATTGTCTAAGCGAATGGATATAAGGGTGATAACTGACGCTATGTTTGTTCCGTCTACATTTTATTCGAACATGCGTGCAACCGGTCCTTTAGCTTGTCATGCCGGAAGTGCCCTCCTCCCCTACGCGCGCCCATCGGCATCGCTTCTCGGCCTTTTGGCTAAGATCAAGTGTAGTATCTGTTCTTAGGAAAATGCTGGGGCCAATATGGCTGTTGAGACCCAAAATAATTCAAATCTCCCGCCAAAACCTGTGATTGGAGGAGAAACAGGTGAGGCGGGACAGAGGGAGGGGCTTACAGAGGCCCCAGAATCCATGACTCAGAGTGGTCTGCTGGCAAGCGAAGGGTGCACTCACCTGGAAGTCAGCCTACCATCACCTGAATCTGAAGAAGAACCCATCCCACCAAGCGGCCAACAAGCAAAAAGACTAGCTTCAGAGCTGTCGGATTCCTCTGTTTTATCAGAGAAGCGGGGAAGGCCTGAGGCTCTCTCTGACAGTTCTTCACTGGAGGAGCCTCGAGTCTTCCCCTCGGGCTCCCCGAATGAATTGTCCTTTTTAAATATTGTTTTGCAGTCAACCCCTCGTGAGAAGCGAACTTTTAATGGCAGACTCCAGGAACGACCGACACCCAGACGTCGGCCGGGAAGGGAGGCTCTTCCCCTCCAACCCTCACCCACTGGAGTGAAGGAGGAGCCTCACTCACAAGAAATATCTTAACCACAGTGTAAATTTTAAAGCAGTTATTTAAATCTTACGCCATTTTATATTTTTTCAATTCAAGAATCATATCTGAAACTGTTTTAGGCGCAAGATACACATCATTGCACATGGAAAATGCTGTGGGCCCACCCAGTACTACCAAGACCAAAGCCTTGGTACGTTACTGGATGGGCGCCTACTTAAGAAAACTAAAACTGATTCCAACAGATCTAACGATACCTGTGGCTTTTAACTTACCACCGGCATATATATTTATAAGGACTTTTTTAAAACATTTTAATTTGGAAAGACAAACAGTTGACATTTTAAAAAATCATCGCTCTGTCATTTCTGTTGTGCAGGAGCGGGACCCAGTGAGTCCAGTGCGCGGGCTTGCATTTGGCGAGCCCACATCGGTTTGGCGCAACGTGAACCATCCTGCTCTCCCAGACAGACTTCGGGACCTGTCATGGATGGTGGCCCACGAGATCCTCCCAGTCAGGTCTGTTATGCACTCCCGAGGAATGTCAGCGAACCCAACTTGCCCCCGACCGGGTTGTGGCGCACCGGAGTCGGTGAGGCACCTCCTCTGGGAGTGCAGTGCTGCCGTAGACCTGTGGGCGACAGCCGGCGACCTAAATTTCCCGGACTTGCCAGCAAGGGAGGTCCTAAATGAAAAGCTTGTGCTCTACGGGGTGAGCCACCAGAAGTCAACCTACAAAGACTTCGGAAAGCAGTGGCTCACCCTCGCCGCCATCAAAGACGCCATCTGGACCTCCCGCAACTTGCTGGTAAGGAGGCACAGACAGATCCCCCCCGTGGCTGTGATCCGAATGGCTGCAGCAACCCTGGCAGCTGCAAGCGGCAGGCCAAGGACACAGCCACAAAGAAGAATCGTCTGTGCCCACCCGGAGGTGGCACCCGGAGCTTCACGGAAAAGGTCTCGGCAGCGGCAGCCTGACTCTCCGAGAGAAGAAGGAGGAAACAGAGAAGAAGGATAAAGGTCTGAGGGTACCCTGACAGTGTCCTGGAGATTAGCTGTCTGGGAGAGTGGGATGTAGAGACTATTGATAAGGACTCACTGCGCTCCTGTACAACAGAAGACATTAAAGCTTCTTTTTTATGATATTTTAAAATGTTTTGTAGAAATTTTACACATTTTACTGCCCACAGCACTAGTTTTTAACAAAAACAAAAAGTTAATTGAACACTTTTATATTAAATGTGGTGTGTATTTTACTTTTTTTAAAGGGCAGTTTTCAAAAATAATGAAATGTGGTGAAATTTTGTATTAGTGACAATAAACAGTTTAAAAAAAAAAAAAAAAATCTGTTCTCATCAGTTTAATATCTGATACGTCCCCCAACAGGGGACTAAATATTAAATTGCTTTTTGGAACAGGGAGCTGCGATTGGGGCTTGCGCCATCCGCTCCACGCATCGACCTGGTATTGCAGCGCTTCCAGGAACGGTGCACTTCTCCTTCTTGTGTAAACAGCAACAGCAGACTCTGGCAGGGTGCATCTGGTGGATGATGCTGAAAGAAATGCACTGAACGTGCTCACGTTTGGTGCCCCCTGAGCAGTAATTCTGCAGAGGAAATGGCTCGTGGTAGCGGGGCACTGTGTCTGCGCACTCCGTGGACCCCGTTTCCCTCGCAGCAGCCGGTCTCCAGAGGGTGTCAGCCACTTTTTGTCAGCCTTGCCTCCTGCAGTCTCCCACCGGCTCCTGATGCTCAGGTTTCGTGCGCGCTTCCCGGGGCCCTGTGAGTGTCGCATTGATCAACTGCTGGATGGAATCTGACACGATGATCTTGTCTGGTGGAGGCCTTCCAAGTTTCCTCCACAAACCAGTGGCATAAGGGGCTTTTCCGTCTTCCGTTTGGCTTCTCAGGGTCGGGTTTGGTGGCCCTTTGTGTGTTGGCTATGACAAAAAAAGGAAAAAAAAAAAAAAAACACGTGGGATAGCCACAGGCGGTCAGAGCCTGTAAATTGTGCGTCTGCCACCCTCGGTGAGTGAGTGACCCGGTATTTTCTGCTCTCTTGTTTGCGCTAGGCTAGGAAAGGAGAGCCTCCGCGGTTAAAGACCTTTTCGGGGTTTGAACGCGAAAACGTTTTCAAAGTACGGATGAGTGTGTGAATGGGAGATTTTGTCACTAGACAGGTCTTCATATTAAAGGGTGAGAAAAAGAGTAAGTCTTTGAGGAACATATCAACAGCCAGGAAGGCTGAAGATACAAAGTGGTATCAGTCCTACTGATACCACTTTGTATCAGTAGGACTCTTATGATGGTACCATAGGAGTGGCAGTCAATCAGGCCGGGAATACTATTAACTAAATGCTAAAGTGTACAAATAAGTCTTGAGTTGAGACTTTAACATTTCCACTGAGGTAACAGCTCTAGTATCAGCAGTTAGGGCATTCCACAATGCTGGAGCCCCAATGGAAAAGGCTCTCGAGCCCGCATTCTTCTTTCTTGTCCTTGTTGGGGCATTGTGGCTCAAATGGTAGCGTGGTCGTACCTGAAGGTACTAACGGCAAGCTTTACAAACTAGACATTGGAAGACCAGAAAGCAGCACAAGCAGCACACAGTAATAGAGGTGAGACATGACAAATGCATGGAGTAGGTTCTCTGCATCGGAAGTGGATAGAAGTCGATACATAGAACAGGAGGTGTCCAAACAATGAGGCAAAGTTGCAACAAAAGCACAACTCAGGGAGCATTCATTCTTTCATTAATTTTCTACTGCTTATCCTCACAAGGGTCGCGTGCATGCTGGAGACTATCCCAGCTGTGTTAGGGAATACACCCTGGACTGGTGGCCAGCCAATCCCAGGGCACATATAGACAAACAACCATTCACACTCACATTCATACCTATGGCCAATTTGGAGTGGCCAATTAACCTAGCATGTTTTTGGAATGGGGGAGGAAACCGAAGTGACCAGAGAAAAACCCACACATGCACGGGGAGATCATGCAAACTCCACACAGAAGGTGGAATAGAACTCAAGTTTCCTAGCTGTGTGGCCTGCACACTAACCACTCGACACAGTGCAGCCTACTCAAGGAGCAGTCCAAGTTAAAACAAAAATACTGTAGTTAAAGGGATTCAGGAAAATGACGCGTTAGGTGCTGGAACCAAAAACACGGATGCAGAAACCAGCGGGCAGGTACTCAGTACAATACAGGATGTGCTCGGATGCAAATGTTGAAGCTCTACAAAAGGCCTTAAAGTAATTCACACAATGTGTAACCTATGTTATACCTGTGAAATATAAATTTTTCCATCACAGTGGCTAAAACGCCGGCTCTCAGCATCCCCCCTCGTGTGACGTCACAATTTTTCTCTTTCTCCAACCACCTACAGGCGTGTCTGCTCACTGCAGTCGCTCTTGCAGATGAGGAGGATGCATGGTAACAATGATGATGCACGTATATATGGTCCTGTACCTGTTTCCCCGTACACAGATCATGGCAGTAGTTTTTCTTACAGCTGAGTATATCGTAGCGAAGCACTTATGGACCCCACTACCTCAGCTGATGGACTTCTGTGCCCATTACACCCCCGCCCCCCAGCCAGCGGCTTACCGGGGCCGTAATAGGACTTCATGTCTAACACATTTATAGTTTACAGGACCTAATTTCTTCTCTACCCGAGCAGGGCCTACCCATCTGGGAGCAAGTTTGGCATAGAATTTTGCCGAAGCTTTGGATAGTGGGTGTGCCCTAACGCAGACCAGATCCCCGACAGCGAAGTGTACATCTCTGCGACCTGCATTACAATATCTGGCTTGTCGAGCTTTGGCCGCACCAACATGTCTCTCCACTTCATTGTGCAACTGTGTGTGTGTGTGTATTGTGTGGTATGCAGATGTGTGTGGTGATGGAGCTTTGTGTACCAGTCGTTCCAGCGGTCCCATCAAGTTCCTACCAAGGGCCAACATGGCGGGAGTGGTGCCTGTTGTCTCGTGGACTGCGGTGTTGAGAGCGAGACGGAACTCAGGCAACCATCCATCCCAGTCTTGATGATGGTTCCCCACAAAGGAGGCAATCATTGTTTTTAAGGTCCGATTGACTCTTTCAGTCATGTTTGTTTGGGGGTGGTAGGCTGTGGTCAGCTTATGGGACACTCCCCAAGCTTCACACAACCGGGACATCAACTGACTAGTGAACTGGGGGTCACGGTCGGACACCATGTATTTAGGAACCCCCCATCGGGTGAAATGGCGGTGACTGCAGCAAGGCTTTGAGGTGGTTGAAGGCCTCTTGGCAACTTGGGCTCCATTCCCAAGACACATCCTTCTTTTTTAGATGGTTTAAGGGCGCTGCTAAGTCAGCGAGCCTGGGGATGAATTTATGGTACCAGCCCACCAACCCCAGAAACCTCTGGAGACTTTTCAGGTTGGTTGGCGGCGGGTAGGCAGTAATAGCAGAGATCTTAGCTGGATCCACCTCCACCCCTTTCCCGGAAACCAGATGTCCCAAAAAGGTGAGCTGGCGTTGGAGTAAGTGGCACTTTTTCACGTTGAGCGTTAAGTTGGCTTGATGTAATTTTCGAACACAGCATCAAGGTCGAGGAGATGTTCCTCTGTCTTCGAGAATACAATGATATCGTCAATGTACATGAAACAGGTCCTCCCTCTCAGCTCACCCAAGACGGTCTCCATCAACCGCTGGAAGGTAGCCCCAGCGTTCTGCAGTCCAAAAGGCATAACCTTGAACTGGAACAGGCCTAGGTGGGTGGTCATGGCAGTCTTCGGCTTGCACTCCACATCCATGGCCACTTGCCAGTATCCACTCTGCAAGTCCAGGGAGCTGAAATAGGTGGCGCCGAGCAGGGACTCGGGTTCCAGTGGGCGAAGGGACTCAAAGTGCAGGAGCTGGCCTGTGCGGGTAGGTTTACTATGAACCACAATGTTGTGGCTTCCATCTTGGGTGTCGCTGCTTGCCTTCATTGGACCTAAAGATCCGAAGCAGTTGCCTCTGCGGCTGGGAAGGCCGCTGAGAGCGACAACAGCAATTTGAGCCGCTTCCGCTTGAGTTGGACGGTTGTTTCTGACGGCCACCTGGTCCACTGTGGCCAGTGGTTCCGGTGTGCTGGTAAAGTGGAGGCGCTTGGCCGACGCCCCTTTCTCTGCCTGGTTGCCGTTTTTCATTGAGGTTTCCTGACTGAGAGCAGATCGGCCTCTCGGCTGGTTGGTTGGTTGTCTCCCGCGGACGGGCAGACCTTTCCAGCAAGCGTTGGTAGTGCTGGCCTGGTCGTTTCTTGCTCGAGTCCGGCTGCACTCGCAAGCCAAGGAGCTCGGCACGGCGCTGCACCTGCCTCTTGTTTTAAACACGGGATCAGGGGAGAGCGCGAACGCAGTCCCCCACTATCACAAATTATGCAGTCGAGATTCCCACATTTGGGGAATTCGCAGAGGTCAGCTCAGCCCAGCCCGTGTGCAATGGCTGAGCCTCGCCCTGGGTGAACCACCTTCTTGATCATGGTATCTCCCCTGCCAGGTAAGTATGAATTGGACCGGTCTCGCCCGGAGGAGTCTCTCGCACATGCCACATGCTAAGTGGTGGTCTCATCAGGTCGCCCGCAACAAGCCCAGCCACTGGACCTGTGTCCAAATTCAGAGAACGTACTCTGGTTGTCTCAAGGAGTCGGTCTGTGTGGCTCTCGTGTGACTTCATTCTGAGCAAAGGCAGCGGCAGCAAGTGGCTTAGTGCAGTTGCTGCAGACGTTCAATGGGGAGACTGGAGTACTGACTCCACGTGCCTAGTCACACCATGTAACATGAGAGGCCAATATGTTTAACCCTGACACGTGTAGACATGCGAGGTCGTCATGAGTCAGTGGGTTGTCAGGTTCAAACTCCTGTGACACTTGTAAAAAAACACTCAAATGCAGGAATACAGAAGAGACAGACAACAATATTCAAAGTTACTCGCAGCGAGGACAGTGAAGCCACATACCCAGTGGCATGCCGCTCCACTGTGAATATGCAGTTCACGCCCCTCTCGTTTTATTCTCTTTCAGGGGTCCCCTACGGCATGGTCGTGCAACACTGGGGGGAGGCAGTTGTGCAAGCTGTGTCTGTTTGTCTATGTGTGTGTGTGTGTGTGTGTGAGAGTAATTACTTTCATTGTTTTACGAGTTCTTTTCTTGACACATTCTTGCAGGATTAACGTGAACATCTGCAGGGTCGCTGTTGGCGCTTCCAGGCACCTCCAGGACCTGGGGCTCGCTGGGGGTCTCTGATCAGGGTCACGGGCACATTTCTTCTTCAGCACATTCAAACACTTTCTATTGTCTAAGCGAATGGATATAAGGGTGATAACTGACGCTATGTTTGTTCCGTCTACATTTTATTCGAACATGCGTGCAACCGGTCCTTTAGCTTGTCATGCCGGAAGTGCCCTCCTCCCCTACGCGCGCCCATCGGCATCGCTTCTCGGCCTTTTGGCTAAGATCAAGTGTAGTATCTGTTCTTAGGAAAATGCTGGGGCCAATATGGCTGTTGAGACCCAAAATAATTCAAATCTCCCGCCAAAACCTGTGATTGGAGGAGAAACAGGTGAGGCGGGACAGAGGGAGGGGCTTACAGAGGCCCCAGAATCCATGACTCAGAGTGGTCTGCTGGCAAGCGAAGGGTGCACTCACCTGGAAGTCAGCCTACCATCACCTGAATCTGAAGAAGAACCCATCCCACCAAGCGGCCAACAAGCAAAAAGACTAGCTTCAGAGCTGTCGGATTCCTCTGTTTTATCAGAGAAGCGGGGAAGGCCTGAGGCTCTCTCTGACAGTTCTTCACTGGAGGAGCCTCGAGTCTTCCCCTCGGGCTCCCCGAATGAATTGTCCTTTTTAAATATTGTTTTGCAGTCAACCCCTCGTGAGAAGCGAACTTTTAATGGCAGACTCCAGGAACGACCGACACCCAGACGTCGGCCGGGAAGGGAGGCTCTTCCCCTCCAACCCTCACCCACTGGAGTGAAGGAGGAGCCTCACTCACAAGAAATATCTTAACCACAGTGTAAATTTTAAAGCAGTTATTTAAATCTTACGCCATTTTATATTTTTTCAATTCAAGAATCATATCTGAAACTGTTTTAGGCGCAAGATACACATCATTGCACATGGAAAATGCTGTGGGCCCACCCAGTACTACCAAGACCAAAGCCTTGGTACGTTACTGGATGGGCGCCTACTTAAGAAAACTAAAACTGATTCCAACAGATCTAACGATACCTGTGGCTTTTAACTTACCACCGGCATATATATTTATAAGGACTTTTTTAAAACATTTTAATTTGGAAAGACAAACAGTTGACATTTTAAAAAATCATCGCTCTGTCATTTCTGTTGTGCAGGAGCGGGACCCAGTGAGTCCAGTGCGCGGGCTTGCATTTGGCGAGCCCACATCGGTTTGGCGCAACGTGAACCATCCTGCTCTCCCAGACAGACTTCGGGACCTGTCATGGATGGTGGCCCACGAGATCCTCCCAGTCAGGTCTGTTATGCACTCCCGAGGAATGTCAGCGAACCCAACTTGCCCCCGACCGGGTTGTGGCGCACCGGAGTCGGTGAGGCACCTCCTCTGGGAGTGCAGTGCTGCCGTAGACCTGTGGGCGACAGCCGGCGACCTAAATTTCCCGGACTTGCCAGCAAGGGAGGTCCTAAATGAAAAGCTTGTGCTCTACGGGGTGAGCCACCAGAAGTCAACCTACAAAGACTTCGGAAAGCAGTGGCTCACCCTCGCCGCCATCAAAGACGCCATCTGGACCTCCCGCAACTTGCTGGTAAGGAGGCACAGACAGATCCCCCCCGTGGCTGTGATCCGAATGGCTGCAGCAACCCTGGCAGCTGCAAGCGGCAGGCCAAGGACACAGCCACAAAGAAGAATCGTCTGTGCCCACCCGGAGGTGGCACCCGGAGCTTCACGGAAAAGGTCTCGGCAGCGGCAGCCTGACTCTCCGAGAGAAGAAGGAGGAAACAGAGAAGAAGGATAAAGGTCTGAGGGTACCCTGACAGTGTCCTGGAGATTAGCTGTCTGGGAGAGTGGGATGTAGAGACTATTGATAAGGACTCACTGCGCTCCTGTACAACAGAAGACATTAAAGCTTCTTTTTTATGATATTTTAAAATGTTTTGTAGAAATTTTACACATTTTACTGCCCACAGCACTAGTTTTTAACAAAAACAAAAAGTTAATTGAACACTTTTATATTAAATGTGGTGTGTATTTTACTTTTTTAAAGGGCAGTTTTCAAAAATAATGAAATGTGGTGAAATTTTGTATTAGTGACAATAAACAGTTTAAAAAAAAAAAAAAATCTGTTCTTATCAGTTTAATATCTGATACGTCCCCCAACAGGGGACTAAATATTAAATTGCTTTTTGGAACAGGGAGCTGCGATTGGGGCTTGCGCCATCCGCTCCACGCATCGACCTGGTATTGCAGCGCTTCCAGGAACGGTGCACTTCTCCTTCTTGTGTAAACAGCAACAGCAGACTCTGGCAGGGTGCATCTGGTGGATGATGCTGAAAGAAATGCACTGAACGTGCTCACGTTTGGTGCCCCCTGAGCAGTAATTCTGCAGAGGAAATGGCTCGTGGTAGCGGGGCACTGTGTCTGCGCACTCCGTGGACCCCGTTTCCCTCGCAGCAGCCGGTCTCCAGAGGGTGTCAGCCACTTTTTGTCAGCCTTGCCTCCTGCAGTCTCCCACCGGCTCCTGATGCTCAGGTTTCGTGCGCGCTTCCCGGGGCCCTGTGAGTGTCGCATTGATCAACTGCTGGATGGAATCTGACACGATGATCTTGTCTGGTGGAGGCCTTCCAAGTTTCCTCCACAAACCAGTGGCATAAGGGGCTTTTCCGTCTTCCGTTTGGCTTCTCAGGGTCGGGTTTGGTGGCCCTTTGTGTGTTGGCTATGACAAAAAAAGGAAAAAAAAAAAAAAACCACGTGGGATAGCCACAGGCGGTCAGAGCCTGTAAATTGTGCGTCTGCCACCCTCGGTGAGTGAGTGACCCGGTATTTTCTGCTCTCTTGTTTGCGCTAGGCTAGGAAAGGAGAGCCTCCGCGGTTAAAGACCTTTTCGGGGTTTGAACGCGAAAACGTTTTCAAAGTACGGATGAGTGTGTGAATGGGAGATTTTGTCACTAGACAGGTCTTCATATTAAAGGGTGAGAAAAAGAGTAAGTCTTTGAGGAACATATCAACAGCCAGGAAGGCTGAAGATACAAAGTGGTATCAGTCCTACTGATACCACTTTGTATCAGTAGGACTCTTATGATGGTACCATAGGAGTGGCAGTCAATCAGGCCGGGAATACTATTAACTAAATGCTAAAGTGTACAAATAAGTCTTGAGTTGAGACTTTAACATTTCCACTGAGGTAACAGCTCTAGTATCAGCAGTTAGGGCATTCCACAATGCTGGAGCCCCAATGGAAAAGGCTCTCGAGCCCGCATTCTTCTTTCTTGTCCTTGTTGGGGCATTGTGGCTCAAATGGTAGCGTGGTCGTACCTGAAGGTACTAACGGCAAGCTTTACAAACTAGACATTGGAAGACCAGAAAGCAGCACAAGCAGCACACAGTAATAGAGGTGAGACATGACAAATGCATGGAGTAGGTTCTCTGCATCGGAAGTGGATAGAAGTCGATACATAGAACAGGAGGTGTCCAAACAATGAGGCAAAGTTGCAACAAAAGCACAACTCAGGGAGCATTCATTCTTTCATTAATTTTCTACTGCTTATCCTCACAAGGGTCGCGTGCATGCTGGAGACTATCCCAGCTGTGTTAGGGAATACACCCTGGACTGGTGGCCAGCCAATCCCAGGGCACATATAGACAAACAACCATTCACACTCACATTCATACCTATGGCCAATTTGGAGTGGCCAATTAACCTAGCATGTTTTTGGAATGGGGGAGGAAACCGAAGTGACCAGAGAAAAACCCACACATGCACGGGGAGATCATGCAAACTCCACACAGAAGGTGGAATAGAACTCAAGTTTCCTAGCTGTGTGGCCTGCACACTAACCACTCGACACAGTGCAGCCTACTCAAGGAGCAGTCCAAGTTAAAACAAAAATACTGTAGTTAAAGGGATTCAGGAAAATGACGCGTTAGGTGCTGGAACCAAAAACACGGATGCAGAAACCAGCGGGCAGGTACTCAGTACAATACAGGATGTGCTCGGATGCAAATGTTGAAGCTCTACAAAAGGCCTTAAAGTAATTCACACAATGTGTAACCTATGTTATACCTGTGAAATATAAATTTTTCCATCACAGTGGCTAAAACGCCGGCTCTCAGCATCCCCCCTCGTGTGACGTCACAATTTTTCTCTTTCTCCAACCACCTACAGGCGTGTCTGCTCACTGCAGTCGCTCTTGCAGATGAGGAGGATGCATGGTAACAATGATGATGCACGTATATATGGTCCTGTACCTGTTTCCCCGTACACAGATCATGGCAGTAGTTTTTCTTACAGCTGAGTATATCGTAGCGAAGCACTTATGGACCCCACTACCTCAGCTGATGGACTTCTGTGCCCATTACACCCCCGCCCCCCAGCCAGCGGCTTACCGGGGCCGTAATAGGACTTCATGTCTAACACATTTATAGTTTACAGGACCTAATTTCTTCTCTACCCGAGCAGGGCCTACCCATCTGGGAGCAAGTTTGGCATAGAATTTTGCCGAAGCTTTGGATAGTGGGTGTGCCCTAACGCAGACCAGATCCCCGACAGCGAAGTGTACATCTCTGCGACCTGCATTACAATATCTGGCTTGTCGAGCTTTGGCCGCACCAACATGTCTCTCCACTTCATTGTGCAACTGTGTGTGTGTGTGTATTGTGTGGTATGCAGATGTGTGTGGTGATGGAGCTTTGTGTACCAGTCGTTCCAGCGGTCCCATCAAGTTCCTACCAAGGGCCAACATGGCGGGAGTGGTGCCTGTTGTCTCGTGGACTGCGGTGTTGAGAGCGAGACGGAACTCAGGCAACCATCCATCCCAGTCTTGATGATGGTTCCCCACAAAGGAGGCAATCATTGTTTTTAAGGTCCGATTGACTCTTTCAGTCATGTTTGTTTGGGGGTGGTAGGCTGTGGTCAGCTTATGGGACACTCCCCAAGCTTCACACAACCGGGACATCAACTGACTAGTGAACTGGGGGTCACGGTCGGACACCATGTATTTAGGAACCCCCCATCGGGTGAAATGGCGGTGACTGCAGCAAGGCTTTGAGGTGGTTGAAGGCCTCTTGGCAACTTGGGCTCCATTCCCAAGACACATCCTTCTTTTTTAGATGGTTTAAGGGCGCTGCTAAGTCAGCGAGCCTGGGGATGAATTTATGGTACCAGCCCACCAACCCCAGAAACCTCTGGAGACTTTTCAGGTTGGTTGGCGGCGGGTAGGCAGTAATAGCAGAGATCTTAGCTGGATCCACCTCCACCCCTTTCCCGGAAACCAGATGTCCCAAAAAGGTGAGCTGGCGTTGGAGTAAGTGGCACTTTTTCACGTTGAGCGTTAAGTTGGCTTGATGTAATTTTCGAACACAGCATCAAGGTCGAGGAGATGTTCCTCTGTCTTCGAGAATACAATGATATCGTCAATGTACATGAAACAGGTCCTCCCTCTCAGCTCACCCAAGACGGTCTCCATCAACCGCTGGAAGGTAGCCCCAGCGTTCTGCAGTCCAAAAGGCATAACCTTGAACTGGAACAGGCCTAGGTGGGTGGTCATGGCAGTCTTCGGCTTGCACTCCACATCCATGGCCACTTGCCAGTATCCACTCTGCAAGTCCAGGGAGCTGAAATAGGTGGCGCCGAGCAGGGACTCGGGTTCCAGTGGGCGAAGGGACTCAAAGTGCAGGAGCTGGCCTGTGCGGGTAGGTTTACTATGAACCACAATGTTGTGGCTTCCATCTTGGGTGTCGCTGCTTGCCTTCATTGGACCTAAAGATCCGAAGCAGTTGCCTCTGCGGCTGGGAAGGCCGCTGAGAGCGACAACAGCAATTTGAGCCGCTTCCGCTTGAGTTGGACGGTTGTTTCTGACGGCCACCTGGTCCACTGTGGCCAGTGGTTCCGGTGTGCTGGTAAAGTGGAGGCGCTTGGCCGACGCCCCTTTCTCTGCCTGGTTGCCGTTTTTCATTGAGGTTTCCTGACTGAGAGCAGATCGGCCTCTCGGCTGGTTGGTTGGTTGTCTCCCGCGGACGGGCAGACCTTTCCAGCAAGCGTTGGTAGTGCTGGCCTGGTCGTTTCTTGCTCGAGTCCGGCTGCACTCGCAAGCCAAGGAGCTCGGCACGGCGCTGCACCTGCCTCTTGTTTTAAACACGGGATCAGGGGAGAGCGCGAACGCAGTCCCCCACTATCACAAATTATGCAGTCGAGATTCCCACATTTGGGGAATTCGCAGAGGTCAGCTCAGCCCAGCCCGTGTGCAATGGCTGAGCCTCGCCCTGGGTGAACCACCTTCTTGATCATGGTATCTCCCCTGCCAGGTAAGTATGAATTGGACCGGTCTCGCCCGGAGGAGTCTCTCGCACATGCCACATGCTAAGTGGTGGTCTCATCAGGTCGCCCGCAACAAGCCCAGCCACTGGACCTGTGTCCAAATTCAGAGAACGTACTCTGGTTGTCTCAAGGAGTCGGTCTGTGTGGCTCTCGTGTGACTTCATTCTGAGCAAAGGCAGCGGCAGCAAGTGGCTTAGTGCAGTTGCTGCAGACGTTCAATGGGGAGACTGGAGTACTGACTCCACGTGCCTAGTCACACCATGTAACATGAGAGGCCAATATGTTTAACCCTGACACGTGTAGACATGCGAGGTCGTCATGAGTCAGTGGGTTGTCAGGTTCAAACTCCTGTGACACTTGTAAAAAAACACTCAAATGCAGGAATACAGAAGAGACAGACAACAATATTCAAAGTTACTCGCAGCGAGGACAGTGAAGCCACATACCCAGTGGCATGCCGCTCCACTGTGAATATGCAGTTCACGCCCCTCTCGTTTTATTCTCTTTCAGGGGTCCCCTACGGCATGGTCGTGCAACACTGGGGGGAGGCAGTTGTGCAAGCTGTGTCTGTTTGTCTATGTGTGTGTGTGTGTGTGTGTGAGAGTAATTACTTTCATTGTTTTACGAGTTCTTTTCTTGACACATTCTTGCAGGATTAACGTGAACATCTGCAGGGTCGCTGTTGGCGCTTCCAGGCACCTCCAGGACCTGGGGCTCGCTGGGGGTCTCTGATCAGGGTCACGGGCACATTTCTTCTTCAGCACATTCAAACACTTTCTATTGTCTAAGCGAATGGATATAAGGGTGATAACTGACGCTATGTTTGTTCCGTCTACATTTTATTCGAACATGCGTGCAACCGGTCCTTTAGCTTGTCATGCCGGAAGTGCCCTCCTCCCCTACGCGCGCCCATCGGCATCGCTTCTCGGCCTTTTGGCTAAGATCAAGTGTAGTATCTGTTCTTAGGAAAATGCTGGGGCCAATATGGCTGTTGAGACCCAAAATAATTCAAATCTCCCGCCAAAACCTGTGATTGGAGGAGAAACAGGTGAGGCGGGACAGAGGGAGGGGCTTACAGAGGCCCCAGAATCCATGACTCAGAGTGGTCTGCTGGCAAGCGAAGGGTGCACTCACCTGGAAGTCAGCCTACCATCACCTGAATCTGAAGAAGAACCCATCCCACCAAGCGGCCAACAAGCAAAAAGACTAGCTTCAGAGCTGTCGGATTCCTCTGTTTTATCAGAGAAGCGGGGAAGGCCTGAGGCTCTCTCTGACAGTTCTTCACTGGAGGAGCCTCGAGTCTTCCCCTCGGGCTCCCCGAATGAATTGTCCTTTTTAAATATTGTTTTGCAGTCAACCCCTCGTGAGAAGCGAACTTTTAATGGCAGACTCCAGGAACGACCGACACCCAGACGTCGGCCGGGAAGGGAGGCTCTTCCCCTCCAACCCTCACCCACTGGAGTGAAGGAGGAGCCTCACTCACAAGAAATATCTTAACCACAGTGTAAATTTTAAAGCAGTTATTTAAATCTTACGCCATTTTATATTTTTTCAATTCAAGAATCATATCTGAAACTGTTTTAGGCGCAAGATACACATCATTGCACATGGAAAATGCTGTGGGCCCACCCAGTACTACCAAGACCAAAGCCTTGGTACGTTACTGGATGGGCGCCTACTTAAGAAAACTAAAACTGATTCCAACAGATCTAACGATACCTGTGGCTTTTAACTTACCACCGGCATATATATTTATAAGGACTTTTTTAAAACATTTTAATTTGGAAAGACAAACAGTTGACATTTTAAAAAATCATCGCTCTGTCATTTCTGTTGTGCAGGAGCGGGACCCAGTGAGTCCAGTGCGCGGGCTTGCATTTGGCGAGCCCACATCGGTTTGGCGCAACGTGAACCATCCTGCTCTCCCAGACAGACTTCGGGACCTGTCATGGATGGTGGCCCACGAGATCCTCCCAGTCAGGTCTGTTATGCACTCCCGAGGAATGTCAGCGAACCCAACTTGCCCCCGACCGGGTTGTGGCGCACCGGAGTCGGTGAGGCACCTCCTCTGGGAGTGCAGTGCTGCCGTAGACCTGTGGGCGACAGCCGGCGACCTAAATTTCCCGGACTTGCCAGCAAGGGAGGTCCTAAATGAAAAGCTTGTGCTCTACGGGGTGAGCCACCAGAAGTCAACCTACAAAGACTTCGGAAAGCAGTGGCTCACCCTCGCCGCCATCAAAGACGCCATCTGGACCTCCCGCAACTTGCTGGTAAGGAGGCACAGACAGATCCCCCCCGTGGCTGTGATCCGAATGGCTGCAGCAACCCTGGCAGCTGCAAGCGGCAGGCCAAGGACACAGCCACAAAGAAGAATCGTCTGTGCCCACCCGGAGGTGGCACCCGGAGCTTCACGGAAAAGGTCTCGGCAGCGGCAGCCTGACTCTCCGAGAGAAGAAGGAGGAAACAGAGAAGAAGGATAAAGGTCTGAGGGTACCCTGACAGTGTCCTGGAGATTAGCTGTCTGGGAGAGTGGGATGTAGAGACTATTGATAAGGACTCACTGCGCTCCTGTACAACAGAAGACATTAAAGCTTCTTTTTTATGATATTTTAAAATGTTTTGTAGAAATTTTACACATTTTACTGCCCACAGCACTAGTTTTTAACAAAAACAAAAAGTTAATTGAACACTTTTATATTAAATGTGGTGTGTATTTTACTTTTTTTAAAGGGCAGTTTTCAAAAATAATGAAATGTGGTGAAATTTTGTATTAGTGACAATAAACAGTTTAAAAAAAAAAAAAAAAATCTGTTCTCATCAGTTTAATATCTGATACGTCCCCCAACAGGGGACTAAATATTAAATTGCTTTTTGGAACAGGGAGCTGCGATTGGGGCTTGCGCCATCCGCTCCACGCATCGACCTGGTATTGCAGCGCTTCCAGGAACGGTGCACTTCTCCTTCTTGTGTAAACAGCAACAGCAGACTCTGGCAGGGTGCATCTGGTGGATGATG
This sequence comes from Doryrhamphus excisus, assembly GCF_030265055.1. Lineage (NCBI taxonomy): Eukaryota > Metazoa > Chordata > Actinopteri > Syngnathiformes > Syngnathidae > Doryrhamphus > Doryrhamphus excisus. The sequence continues at coordinate 1,317,712 of NW_026652244.1, forward strand.
CTGAAAGAAATGCACTGAACGTGCTCACGTTTGGTGCCCCCTGAGCAGTAATTCTGCAGAGGAAATGGCTCGTGGTAGCGGGGCACTGTGTCTGCGCACTCCGTGGACCCCGTTTCCCTCGCAGCAGCCGGTCTCCAGAGGGTGTCAGCCACTTTTTGTCAGCCTTGCCTCCTGCAGTCTCCCACCGGCTCCTGATGCTCAGGTTTCGTGCGCGCTTCCCGGGGCCCTGTGAGTGTCGCATTGATCAACTGCTGGATGGAATCTGACACGATGATCTTGTCTGGTGGAGGCCTTCCAAGTTTCCTCCACAAACCAGTGGCATAAGGGGCTTTTCCGTCTTCCGTTTGGCTTCTCAGGGTCGGGTTTGGTGGCCCTTTGTGTGTTGGCTATGACAAAAAAAGGAAAAAAAAAAAAAAAACACGTGGGATAGCCACAGGCGGTCAGAGCCTGTAAATTGTGCGTCTGCCACCCTCGGTGAGTGAGTGACCCGGTATTTTCTGCTCTCTTGTTTGCGCTAGGCTAGGAAAGGAGAGCCTCCGCGGTTAAAGACCTTTTCGGGGTTTGAACGCGAAAACGTTTTCAAAGTACGGATGAGTGTGTGAATGGGAGATTTTGTCACTAGACAGGTCTTCATATTAAAGGGTGAGAAAAAGAGTAAGTCTTTGAGGAACATATCAACAGCCAGGAAGGCTGAAGATACAAAGTGGTATCAGTCCTACTGATACCACTTTGTATCAGTAGGACTCTTATGATGGTACCATAGGAGTGGCAGTCAATCAGGCCGGGAATACTATTAACTAAATGCTAAAGTGTACAAATAAGTCTTGAGTTGAGACTTTAACATTTCCACTGAGGTAACAGCTCTAGTATCAGCAGTTAGGGCATTCCACAATGCTGGAGCCCCAATGGAAAAGGCTCTCGAGCCCGCATTCTTCTTTCTTGTCCTTGTTGGGGCATTGTGGCTCAAATGGTAGCGTGGTCGTACCTGAAGGTACTAACGGCAAGCTTTACAAACTAGACATTGGAAGACCAGAAAGCAGCACAAGCAGCACACAGTAATAGAGGTGAGACATGACAAATGCATGGAGTAGGTTCTCTGCATCGGAAGTGGATAGAAGTCGATACATAGAACAGGAGGTGTCCAAACAATGAGGCAAAGTTGCAACAAAAGCACAACTCAGGGAGCATTCATTCTTTCATTAATTTTCTACTGCTTATCCTCACAAGGGTCGCGTGCATGCTGGAGACTATCCCAGCTGTGTTAGGGAATACACCCTGGACTGGTGGCCAGCCAATCCCAGGGCACATATAGACAAACAACCATTCACACTCACATTCATACCTATGGCCAATTTGGAGTGGCCAATTAACCTAGCATGTTTTTGGAATGGGGGAGGAAACCGAAGTGACCAGAGAAAAACCCACACATGCACGGGGAGATCATGCAAACTCCACACAGAAGGTGGAATAGAACTCAAGTTTCCTAGCTGTGTGGCCTGCACACTAACCACTCGACACAGTGCAGCCTACTCAAGGAGCAGTCCAAGTTAAAACAAAAATACTGTAGTTAAAGGGATTCAGGAAAATGACGCGTTAGGTGCTGGAACCAAAAACACGGATGCAGAAACCAGCGGGCAGGTACTCAGTACAATACAGGATGTGCTCGGATGCAAATGTTGAAGCTCTACAAAAGGCCTTAAAGTAATTCACACAATGTGTAACCTATGTTATACCTGTGAAATATAAATTTTTCCATCACAGTGGCTAAAACGCCGGCTCTCAGCATCCCCCCTCGTGTGACGTCACAATTTTTCTCTTTCTCCAACCACCTACAGGCGTGTCTGCTCACTGCAGTCGCTCTTGCAGATGAGGAGGATGCATGGTAACAATGATGATGCACGTATATATGGTCCTGTACCTGTTTCCCCGTACACAGATCATGGCAGTAGTTTTTCTTACAGCTGAGTATATCGTAGCGAAGCACTTATGGACCCCACTACCTCAGCTGATGGACTTCTGTGCCCATTACACCCCCGCCCCCCAGCCAGCGGCTTACCGGGGCCGTAATAGGACTTCATGTCTAACACATTTATAGTTTACAGGACCTAATTTCTTCTCTACCCGAGCAGGGCCTACCCATCTGGGAGCAAGTTTGGCATAGAATTTTGCCGAAGCTTTGGATAGTGGGTGTGCCCTAACGCAGACCAGATCCCCGACAGCGAAGTGTACATCTCTGCGACCTGCATTACAATATCTGGCTTGTCGAGCTTTGGCCGCACCAACATGTCTCTCCACTTCATTGTGCAACTGTGTGTGTGTGTGTATTGTGTGGTATGCAGATGTGTGTGGTGATGGAGCTTTGTGTACCAGTCGTTCCAGCGGTCCCATCAAGTTCCTACCAAGGGCCAACATGGCGGGAGTGGTGCCTGTTGTCTCGTGGACTGCGGTGTTGAGAGCGAGACGGAACTCAGGCAACCATCCATCCCAGTCTTGATGATGGTTCCCCACAAAGGAGGCAATCATTGTTTTTAAGGTCCGATTGACTCTTTCAGTCATGTTTGTTTGGGGGTGGTAGGCTGTGGTCAGCTTATGGGACACTCCCCAAGCTTCACACAACCGGGACATCAACTGACTAGTGAACTGGGGGTCACGGTCGGACACCATGTATTTAGGAACCCCCCATCGGGTGAAATGGCGGTGACTGCAGCAAGGCTTTGAGGTGGTTGAAGGCCTCTTGGCAACTTGGGCTCCATTCCCAAGACACATCCTTCTTTTTTAGATGGTTTAAGGGCGCTGCTAAGTCAGCGAGCCTGGGGATGAATTTATGGTACCAGCCCACCAACCCCAGAAACCTCTGGAGACTTTTCAGGTTGGTTGGCGGCGGGTAGGCAGTAATAGCAGAGATCTTAGCTGGATCCACCTCCACCCCTTTCCCGGAAACCAGATGTCCCAAAAAGGTGAGCTGGCGTTGGAGTAAGTGGCACTTTTTCACGTTGAGCGTTAAGTTGGCTTGATGTAATTTTCGAACACAGCATCAAGGTCGAGGAGATGTTCCTCTGTCTTCGAGAATACAATGATATCGTCAATGTACATGAAACAGGTCCTCCCTCTCAGCTCACCCAAGACGGTCTCCATCAACCGCTGGAAGGTAGCCCCAGCGTTCTGCAGTCCAAAAGGCATAACCTTGAACTGGAACAGGCCTAGGTGGGTGGTCATGGCAGTCTTCGGCTTGCACTCCACATCCATGGCCACTTGCCAGTATCCACTCTGCAAGTCCAGGGAGCTGAAATAGGTGGCGCCGAGCAGGGACTCGGGTTCCAGTGGGCGAAGGGACTCAAAGTGCAGGAGCTGGCCTGTGCGGGTAGGTTTACTATGAACCACAATGTTGTGGCTTCCATCTTGGGTGTCGCTGCTTGCCTTCATTGGACCTAAAGATCCGAAGCAGTTGCCTCTGCGGCTGGGAAGGCCGCTGAGAGCGACAACAGCAATTTGAGCCGCTTCCGCTTGAGTTGGACGGTTGTTTCTGACGGCCACCTGGTCCACTGTGGCCAGTGGTTCCGGTGTGCTGGTAAAGTGGAGGCGCTTGGCCGACGCCCCTTTCTCTGCCTGGTTGCCGTTTTTCATTGAGGTTTCCTGACTGAGAGCAGATCGGCCTCTCGGCTGGTTGGTTGGTTGTCTCCCGCGGACGGGCAGACCTTTCCAGCAAGCGTTGGTAGTGCTGGCCTGGTCGTTTCTTGCTCGAGTCCGGCTGCACTCGCAAGCCAAGGAGCTCGGCACGGCGCTGCACCTGCCTCTTGTTTTAAACACGGGATCAGGGGAGAGCGCGAACGCAGTCCCCCACTATCACAAATTATGCAGTCGAGATTCCCACATTTGGGGAATTCGCAGAGGTCAGCTCAGCCCAGCCCGTGTGCAATGGCTGAGCCTCGCCCTGGGTGAACCACCTTCTTGATCATGGTATCTCCCCTGCCAGGTAAGTATGAATTGGACCGGTCTCGCCCGGAGGAGTCTCTCGCACATGCCACATGCTAAGTGGTGGTCTCATCAGGTCGCCCGCAACAAGCCCAGCCACTGGACCTGTGTCCAAATTCAGAGAACGTACTCTGGTTGTCTCAAGGAGTCGGTCTGTGTGGCTCTCGTGTGACTTCATTCTGAGCAAAGGCAGCGGCAGCAAGTGGCTTAGTGCAGTTGCTGCAGACGTTCAATGGGGAGACTGGAGTACTGACTCCACGTGCCTAGTCACACCATGTAACATGAGAGGCCAATATGTTTAACCCTGACACGTGTAGACATGCGAGGTCGTCATGAGTCAGTGGGTTGTCAGGTTCAAACTCCTGTGACACTTGTAAAAAAACACTCAAATGCAGGAATACAGAAGAGACAGACAACAATATTCAAAGTTACTCGCAGCGAGGACAGTGAAGCCACATACCCAGTGGCATGCCGCTCCACTGTGAATATGCAGTTCACGCCCCTCTCGTTTTATTCTCTTTCAGGGGTCCCCTACGGCATGGTCGTGCAACACTGGGGGGAGGCAGTTGTGCAAGCTGTGTCTGTTTGTCTATGTGTGTGTGTGTGTGTGTGTGAGAGTAATTACTTTCATTGTTTTACGAGTTCTTTTCTTGACACATTCTTGCAGGATTAACGTGAACATCTGCAGGGTCGCTGTTGGCGCTTCCAGGCACCTCCAGGACCTGGGGCTCGCTGGGGGTCTCTGATCAGGGTCACGGGCACATTTCTTCTTCAGCACATTCAAACACTTTCTATTGTCTAAGCGAATGGATATAAGGGTGATAACTGACGCTATGTTTGTTCCGTCTACATTTTATTCGAACATGCGTGCAACCGGTCCTTTAGCTTGTCATGCCGGAAGTGCCCTCCTCCCCTACGCGCGCCCATCGGCATCGCTTCTCGGCCTTTTGGCTAAGATCAAGTGTAGTATCTGTTCTTAGGAAAATGCTGGGGCCAATATGGCTGTTGAGACCCAAAATAATTCAAATCTCCCGCCAAAACCTGTGATTGGAGGAGAAACAGGTGAGGCGGGACAGAGGGAGGGGCTTACAGAGGCCCCAGAATCCATGACTCAGAGTGGTCTGCTGGCAAGCGAAGGGTGCACTCACCTGGAAGTCAGCCTACCATCACCTGAATCTGAAGAAGAACCCATCCCACCAAGCGGCCAACAAGCAAAAAGACTAGCTTCAGAGCTGTCGGATTCCTCTGTTTTATCAGAGAAGCGGGGAAGGCCTGAGGCTCTCTCTGACAGTTCTTCACTGGAGGAGCCTCGAGTCTTCCCCTCGGGCTCCCCGAATGAATTGTCCTTTTTAAATATTGTTTTGCAGTCAACCCCTCGTGAGAAGCGAACTTTTAATGGCAGACTCCAGGAACGACCGACACCCAGACGTCGGCCGGGAAGGGAGGCTCTTCCCCTCCAACCCTCACCCACTGGAGTGAAGGAGGAGCCTCACTCACAAGAAATATCTTAACCACAGTGTAAATTTTAAAGCAGTTATTTAAATCTTACGCCATTTTATATTTTTTCAATTCAAGAATCATATCTGAAACTGTTTTAGGCGCAAGATACACATCATTGCACATGGAAAATGCTGTGGGCCCACCCAGTACTACCAAGACCAAAGCCTTGGTACGTTACTGGATGGGCGCCTACTTAAGAAAACTAAAACTGATTCCAACAGATCTAACGATACCTGTGGCTTTTAACTTACCACCGGCATATATATTTATAAGGACTTTTTTAAAACATTTTAATTTGGAAAGACAAACAGTTGACATTTTAAAAAATCATCGCTCTGTCATTTCTGTTGTGCAGGAGCGGGACCCAGTGAGTCCAGTGCGCGGGCTTGCATTTGGCGAGCCCACATCGGTTTGGCGCAACGTGAACCATCCTGCTCTCCCAGACAGACTTCGGGACCTGTCATGGATGGTGGCCCACGAGATCCTCCCAGTCAGGTCTGTTATGCACTCCCGAGGAATGTCAGCGAACCCAACTTGCCCCCGACCGGGTTGTGGCGCACCGGAGTCGGTGAGGCACCTCCTCTGGGAGTGCAGTGCTGCCGTAGACCTGTGGGCGACAGCCGGCGACCTAAATTTCCCGGACTTGCCAGCAAGGGAGGTCCTAAATGAAAAGCTTGTGCTCTACGGGGTGAGCCACCAGAAGTCAACCTACAAAGACTTCGGAAAGCAGTGGCTCACCCTCGCCGCCATCAAAGACGCCATCTGGACCTCCCGCAACTTGCTGGTAAGGAGGCACAGACAGATCCCCCCCGTGGCTGTGATCCGAATGGCTGCAGCAACCCTGGCAGCTGCAAGCGGCAGGCCAAGGACACAGCCACAAAGAAGAATCGTCTGTGCCCACCCGGAGGTGGCACCCGGAGCTTCACGGAAAAGGTCTCGGCAGCGGCAGCCTGACTCTCCGAGAGAAGAAGGAGGAAACAGAGAAGAAGGATAAAGGTCTGAGGGTACCCTGACAGTGTCCTGGAGATTAGCTGTCTGGGAGAGTGGGATGTAGAGACTATTGATAAGGACTCACTGCGCTCCTGTACAACAGAAGACATTAAAGCTTCTTTTTTATGATATTTTAAAATGTTTTGTAGAAATTTTACACATTTTACTGCCCACAGCACTAGTTTTTAACAAAAACAAAAAGTTAATTGAACACTTTTATATTAAATGTGGTGTGTATTTTACTTTTTTAAAGGGCAGTTTTCAAAAATAATGAAATGTGGTGAAATTTTGTATTAGTGACAATAAACAGTTTAAAAAAAAAAAAAAATCTGTTCTTATCAGTTTAATATCTGATACGTCCCCCAACAGGGGACTAAATATTAAATTGCTTTTTGGAACAGGGAGCTGCGATTGGGGCTTGCGCCATCCGCTCCACGCATCGACCTGGTATTGCAGCGCTTCCAGGAACGGTGCACTTCTCCTTCTTGTGTAAACAGCAACAGCAGACTCTGGCAGGGTGCATCTGGTGGATGATGCTGAAAGAAATGCACTGAACGTGCTCACGTTTGGTGCCCCCTGAGCAGTAATTCTGCAGAGGAAATGGCTCGTGGTAGCGGGGCACTGTGTCTGCGCACTCCGTGGACCCCGTTTCCCTCGCAGCAGCCGGTCTCCAGAGGGTGTCAGCCACTTTTTGTCAGCCTTGCCTCCTGCAGTCTCCCACCGGCTCCTGATGCTCA